>NC_138234.1:1238485-1260985 GCF_964197995.2 Scardinius erythrophthalmus
AAGTGCTAATTAACCACACAGACAGTTCCTGTTTCAGGAACAATGTGCTGTTACTCAGAATACTTATCTCGTTTTCCAGTACGAATATCTGAACACTCTTAAATCAAGACACATTTACTGGAGAAGCAAAGCAACTGAAGATACTAAGTCTTCTTTAATGAAAAACAGCGTTGGTCTGACCATCTAATTTGCATTTATTTACATATACAGTACATAAACATTTATATTTTTTAATCATTTAGCAGGACTGAATTCATGTTACACTCAAGATATAAACTCAAGGTATTTATTATGAAAATGTGTCACATAATGGAGGTGTTATCGACTGTAAACGCTGGTTCATGATGACGCCAGTAACCCAAGGTTCTACTTCTTCATCGCTGAATGAGACTCAGAGTAATGAGAGTCACGGGGGTCAGAGAGACGAGGGACGGCACAACAAAACACTCGAACAGATTCAGTCTGATCTGCAGAGAAAGATGAAAAACACATTAAATGAGGAGCTGAGACACGTCTGCAGTCTTTCACTAAAACAGACACCTAGCAACCGCATGGCAATGCTTTGACAACCACCCACAAAACAGTAGCAGCTGCCTAGCAACACTCTTAAAACTACCCAGAACGCCACAGCAACACCCGTGAAACTGGTCAAACACTATAGCAACACCCTTGAAACTGGCCAAAATACCATAGCAACACCTGTGAAACTGGCCAAAATACCATATCAGCTGCATAGCAACACCCTTGAAACTGGCCAAAATACCATAGCAACACCTGTGAAACTGGCCAAAATACCATAGCAACACCTGTGAAACTGGCCAAAATACCATATCAGCTGCATAGCAACACCCTTGAAACTGGCCAAAATACCATAGCAACACCCTTGAAACTGGCCAAAATACCATAGCAACACCTGTGAAACTGGCCAAAATACCATAGCAACACCCTTGAAACTGGCCAAAATACCATAGCAACACCCTTGAAACTGGCCAAAATACCATAGCAACACCCTTGAAACTGGCCAAAATACCATAGCAACACCTGTGAAACTGGCCAAAATACCATATCAGCTGCATAGCAACACCCTTGAATCTGGCCCAAACACCATAGCAACACCCTTGAATCTGGCCAAAATACCCTAGTATAACGCTTCATTATGTAAGGTCTTTATACACCACTGAAAACATAGTTATGAATATGATATTGCAGTTCTGTCAACAGATCCTCCTAAATATTACACACTGCACCTTTAAATCAAGATATATTTACAGGAGAAGCAAAATGACTGAAGATATTAAAGTCTCCCTGTAGTCAATAGTTGTATCCCTTAAAACTCACCAAAATGACATATTTAAACGTTTATTCATTGAAAATAAATATTCATGCCTTAAAATATCTCGGATGTAACTCGACACCCTCGCCTCATTTAGTATGCGCGGGTCTATGAATATGCAAATGAGCCCCGCCTCCACTCACTCACTCAGCTCAGAGATCCACTCGTTGACGATCACACGTTGATCTGATTGGTTATAAGGTAGTTTGTGACGTCAGAAACACCAGCGATTTCAAAGCGTGTTTTTGAGACTGTCTTTGGTTCACTGCAGTTTTAAGGAGAGAACTTAAAGTGTTGAACTGTTGCTTTCAGCAGAAACTCTTTCAGCTGTAGTTCTCATCTCTCCATACGTTCTGTCCATCTTTCTCTCCGCTGACTGTCATTATTCGTCATTACCTCGACCCTCTCTCGTCCCATTACGTTGCCATGGCAAAGGTCCAGCCGCTGCCTGTTGCCATGGTGATAAATCACAGTGTACACTGGGTCGATAAGAGTTTTGCATATGCAGATCTCAGGCTGAGTGTGTTCGGGTCAATCTGACCTGTGGTCTCCAACTTCTCCAAGAACAGCTTATGAAGTTGTGGTTCTTCGGGAGTTTCTTGATGAGTTAACGTGCCCTATATAGCAGGACTAATCCCGAGCCTCATGCATTTATAATAGCGAGATATTTTTATCTTTTGGGACAGATGTGATGTGGAAATGAAGTCCAGCGCATGTTTGATTTCAGGTGGTTTATTCACATTACTGCACAGATGAATAAACACATCAACATCAACAGGTAAACACTAGTACACCACTGTAACACCAGTTTGGTAACACTGAAATCCGAAGTCTGTAACGCCTCATTATCCTCAGGAAAATAAATAAATTCATAGCGATACTGTATTAATAATGCACAATTCTTTTTTACACTGCTATATATTGCACGCAAACAGACTTTTCCACATGTGCGGAAGTAGTTTTAAAATATAACATGTAACAGGGTTACAATTTTAGGTTACCCTTTATTTTAAGGTGTCCGTGTTACAGTGTAATTATATACTTAAGTACTGAGTAATATTAATTAGCTACATGTACTTATTATAGGGTTAGGGTAGGATTAGGTTGAGGGTTAATTGCATGTAATTATGCATAATTTACTGTTATTACTATGGTAAGTACATGTAACATATGTAACAAGGACACTGTAAAATAAAGTGTTACCCAATTTTACTAGTTCACGGTGACACTACTTCTTGAATTTCTTATTAATTTCTCAGTCATGTGAAAAGATTAATTTGGCTGAAACAAGCCTCCACATAATCCTTGTTTTGGCGGTTCCATATATTGTGTTACGTGTGTTACATTATCGTGTGCATTTACAGATACGCCGTTGCTGTCCCATGACGTCACTCACTCCTGAGATTGGTGCGTGTGCCTGTCTGTCAAACCCAGGCGAGGAAGTCCCGCCTCCAGCCCAAGCCCCGCCCTTGGTACCGGGCTCCTGTGATTGGCTGAAAATATAAAAGTAGGTGGAGCCTCCTGAGAAGAGCGCAGAACGTTGCCGCAGCAACCACGACAAGCGGTGACATCATGACGAAACCCAGGATGATGAGGGCGGAGCAACTGTTGTCGTCCAGGAACTGGCAGAGAGGAGCCGACGACGCCACCACCTGTAGGACATCAGGACATCAGGACTCATCCAATTTATAATCGCCATTACAATTAAGGATAACATGATTACGATGGATGGACTTTTATCATGAACAGATGCACTTTTATGATGGACAGATGCACTTTTATGATGGATAGATGCACTTTTATGATGGACAGATGCACTTTTATGATGGACAGATGCACTTTTATGATGGACAGATGCACTTTTATGATGGACAGATGCACTTTTATGATGGATAGATGCACTTTTATGATGGACAGATGCACTTTTATGATGAACAGATGCACTTTTATGATGGATAGATGCACTTTTATGATGGACAGATGCACTTTTATGATGAACAGATGCACTTTTATGATGGACAGATGCACTTTTATGATGGACAGATGCACTTTTATGATGGATAGATGCACTTTTATGATGGACAGATGCACTTTTATGATGGATAGATGCACTTTTATGATGATAGATGCACTTTTATGATGGACAGATGCACTTTTATGATGGACAGATGCACATTTATGATGGACAGATGCACTTTTATGATGGACAGATGCACTTTTATGATGGACAGATGCACTTTTATGATGGACAGATGCACTTTTATGATGGACAGATGCACTATTATGATGGACGGATGCACTTTTATGATGGATGGATGCACTTTTATGATAGATGGATGGACTTTTATGATGGATAGATGCACTTTTATGATGGATGCACTTTTATGATGGATAGATGCACTTTTATGATGGATGGATGGACTTTTATGATGGATGGATACACTTTTATGATGGATAGATGCACTTTTATGATGGATGGATACACTTTTATGATGGATAGATGCACTTTTATGATGGATGGATACACTTTTATGATGGATAGATGCACTTTTATGATGGATGGATGGACTTTTATGATGGATGGATACACTTTTATGATGGATGGATGCACTTTTATGATGGATAGATGCACTTTTATGATGGATAGATGCACTTTTATGATGGATGGATACACTTTTATGATGGATGGATGCACTTTTATGATGGATGGATGGACTTTTATGATGGATAGATGCACTTTTATGATGGATGGATGGACTTTTATGATGGATGGATGCACTTTTATGATGGATAGATGCACTTTTATGATGGATAGATGCACTTTTATGATGGACAGATGCACTTTTATGATGGATGGATGGACTTTTGTGATGATAGATACACTTTTATGATGGATAGATGCACTTTTATGATGGATAGATGCACTTTTATGATGGATGCACTTTTATCATGGATAGATGCACTTTTATGATGGATGGATACACTTTTATGATGGATGGACTTTTATGATGGATCGATGGACTTTTATGATGGATGGATACACTTTTATGATGGATAGATGCACTTTTATGATGGATGGATACACTTTTATGATGGATGGATGGACTTTTATGATGGATGGATACACTTTTATGATGGATAGATGCACTTTTATGATGGATGGATACACTTTTATGATGGATAGATGCACTTTTATGATGGATAGATGCACTTTTATGATGGATGGATGGACTTTTATGATGGATGGATACACTTTTATGATGGATAGATGCACTTTTATGATGGATGGATACACTTTTATGATGGATAGATGCACTTTTATGATGGATGGATACACTTTTATGATGGATGGATACACTTTTATGATGGATAGATGCACTTTTATGATGGATAGATGGACTTTTATGATGGATAGATGCACTTTTATGATAGATGCACTTTTATGATGGACAGATGCACTTTTATGATGGACAGATGCACTTTTATGATGGATAGATGCACTTTTATGATGGACAGATGCACTTTTATGATGGATAGATGCACTTTTATGATGGACAGATGCACTTTTATGATGGATAGATGCACTTTTATGATGGAGAGATGCACTTTTATGATGGACAGATGCACTTTTATGATGGATAGATGCACTTTTATGATGGACAGATGCACTTTTATGATGGATAGATGCACTTTTATGATGGAGAGATGCACTTTTATGGACTTCAAAAGAGAAACAGCCTTTCACTGCCATTATAAAGCTTGGAAGAGCCAGGAGATTTTTTAATATAACTCTGATTGTGTTCGTCTGAGAGAAGAATGTCATACACACCTAGGATGACTTGAGGGAGAGTAAATCATGGGCTAATTTTCATTCTTGGGTGAACTAACCCTTTAAGAGGTGTGTTTAGAGCATGTTACGTTGTGAAAGGCGGATCACGACTACTTCGGAGAACCCAGAACAATAGGAATTACCAGTGCCGTAAGTGTTCCTGTCAGTCGTTATACTGCGCTAGTACACACACTCTTTAACTGCGCGTGCGCTGTATCACTTCACTATATATAAAGCGCAAAAGAAACTATGGCATGCAATGTCGTTACGTTGTAAATTAGTAAGTCACGAAATAAAAGTAAAATACCAATAAATCACATTACTGGTACGTCGTGTTCACTGAGAAGGATTTGCATGCAGGATGAGGTTCATTCTGTTCATCGGGAGCAGTTTCCATGTTTCATTAACCGTTCTTGTTAGTATTGTGTATCACCATGGTAACTGTTGTTTCCATAACCCCAAAATGCCACTTTCTTTTCACTTTGTGTTATTTTGTATATTTTTAAATGACTGCGGTGCTCATAACAACACTGTATTAACAAAAGCTAGTTTGGGACTGATATCTAATAGCTGAACCTCATTGGCCTGCTTTTATTGATCAGTATTAGTCATTCTTACAATTTATGTGTATGTTAAGTAAAGGATGACAGTACTTCCCTACAATACAATCCCTAAAAAAGTGGTATAAAGCTATTCAAAACATCATTCAATATAAATTGTAATAATTGTAATTAATAATCGCAATTGACCGTTCACAAAGACCCGCCCCCTTTAGTTGCTGTTGCTATGTCCGACAAGCCACACACACCATGTTCTCACGCAGTGAAACACACATCGCGGAGCAGAGAGGACACTGACTGACAGACAGGACAGACCAGGGTACTTTTGATATGAAAAAAGTCTCAACTTTCAAGTTTGGTCATTTTTTAAAGAAATTTAAACAAAAAACTCTTTAATGTGTCTGCCAGATCGCTGTAGAGCCTCTTAAAGCTGCTCGTGAACCGATCATTTCTTCCTTCTAGTTAATTTATAAAAAAACATGAATGAACATCAGAAGGTATGTTGTTTTAACCGTGGAAAGACGTCAGTACACTCAGCTTTTCAAGTTCAAATCCTCCGACGTTAATCCACTAACTCTCCTGACTATGCTGTCGAAAAAAAATGGCGGAATCTGATTGTGATTCTGATTGGTTAGATCACCTGTCAATCAAACTCTCTGTGAAGGGTGAATTACAATTTCAAGGGAATAATCGACAATTATGATTTTTGTCATAATCGTGCAGTGCTACAGGATATTATGTGTTTGTGTGCACGTGTGTGTGTGTATACGTACCTGCGAGTGGCACAGAAAGTGTGTGTGTGTACGTACCCGCGAGTGGCACAGAAAGTGTGTGTGTGTGTGTGTGTGTGTGTGTGTGTGTGTGTGTGTGTATACGTACCCGCGAGTGGCACAGAAAGTGTGTGTGTGTGTGTGTGTATACGTACCCGTGAGTGGCACAGAAAGTGTGTGTGTGTATACGTACCCACGAGTGGCACAGAAAGTGTGTGTGTGTGTATACGTACCCGTGAGTGGCACAGAAAGTGTGTGTGTGTACGTACCCGCGAGTGGCACAGAAAGTGTGTGTGTGTGTGTGTGTGTGTGTGTGTGTGTATACGTACCCACGAGTGGCACAGAAAGTGTGTGTGTGTGTATACGTACCCGTGAGTGGCACAGAAAGTGTGTGTGTGTATACGTACCCACGAGTGGCACAGAAAGTGTGTGTGTGTGTGTGTGTATATGTACCCGCGAGTGGCACAGAAAGTGTGTGTGTGTGTGTACGTACCCGCGAGTGGCACAGAAAGTGTGTGTGTGCGTGTGTGTACGTACCCGCGAGTGGCACAGAAAGCCGGCGTACAGCAGCAGGCCGGCGGGCAGCAGGATCACACTGAACACCAGGACCATCAGCCCCACACACACCAGCAGCAGCAGAGCGTCCCACAGCAGCAGGACCAGCGTCCACAACACACACTCGCATCGGCCCCGCCGAGGCCCCCAGACCCCACCGTCACACTGAGCCACAGGAGGAGGAGCGAGCATCCGGACCCCGTCACACACGTCAAAGTCTTCATCACCGCCACCGTCATCTAACAGCACCGCCATACCACACATCCTCAACACACACACACACACACACACATATGTTAATGTTTATTTTTTTATATCTGTAGTTTTGTTCACACCAAGCAGAACCTCCCAGTCTCTCTCTCTCTCAACACTGAGTGATTAAACTGCAGTTCATCCACTGGCCACTAGAGGCCGAGTGCAGAAGAGACTCAATCCCATAATCCCCATGTTAATATACCCAACTTTACAGCAGAGAAACGAATATATTTTTATACTGTCTATGGTTCACACCAAGGGTTATAACCAGGGTTCTAAATAAACTTTTTTGATCACCAGCCAATCAGAATATCCACTAGCCAAATTTTTTCCAGTGAAAATAAGAGAAATTATGAGTGCCACTGAATGCATTTGATTATTTTATTAGAATTGCTGGCATGAAAAACACAAAGTACAATACAACAAAATATACACAAAATTGTTTTGTTTTTTTCTTTTGCATACGCATGCGGCAATCCTGACAATACATGACGACATTATTGTGATCAAACACTAGCCATTCACGACCCGTCAGCCATTTGGCATTACATTTCTCTGTCGATACCCTCCTCATCCCTGGCCTCGTTCCTCTTCTCGTTCCAGAAGTCTGTCCCAACCACCGCCGCATTTCGTTTAATATTAACCTACTTTACTAGCCAACTCCGTTCGTCTTATTTCTTGTGTTTTCTGTGTCCGTTCGTTTCCATGGTTTCTCGCGCTGGTTTCACAGCAAACTGCGCGCAGCCAATGGCCGTATGAAACGTCATCACGTAGCATTACGGCACAGTGTTCATGGGAAATGTAGGAAGTACTGCCAGGGGGATAAATGACCGAGGACAGAGCGGAACAGAGCCTTATGTTATCATGCATGTAATGCCTCATGCATCACCGGCCAAACTGGCTAGTAAGTTTTTATTAACACCCGCCAAAATGAATGTTAACCTGCATTTGGCGGGTTGGCGGGTGTTACTTTAGAACCCTGGTTATAACTATAACAAATATAGCCACGAGCAGCAATTAGCGGTGTTCAAGGGTTTCAAAGGGGTGGTTGATGATGATGATTTCACTTTCTAGCTTTAGTTAGTGTGTAATGTTGCTGTTTGAGCATAAACAACATCTGCAAAGTTACGACACTCAAAGTTCAAAGCAAAGGGAGATATTTACTTTTACAGAAATCGCTTTTTCAAACCGTTCTTGTCTGTCAGTCATTTCATGCAGGTCTGTGGTCACTGTCTAAAAGAGCATGCACAGAGAAGTCCAAATTAAACAATTCCCCATCGTAAGTACACATTGACGGCCTAAGACACGAAACGAGCGGTTTGTGTGAGAAAACGAACAGTGTTTATATCGTTGTTATCTCTTGAACACAGCCGCGTCCAGATGATCTGAGGGCTCGGGCGGGTATAGATATATACAATAGACGTCGCCTTGGCTACTGCAGTTCATTGGAACGAAACCTTAGCCAAGGCGACATCTAGTTTATATATCTATACCCGCCCGCGCCCTCAGATCATCTGGACGCGGCTGTGTTCAAGAGATAACAACGATATAAATACTGTTCGTTTTCTCACACAAACCGCTCGTTTCGTGTCTTAGGCCGTCAATGTGTACTTACGATGGGGAATTGTTTTAATTTGGACTTTGTGCATGCTCTTTGAGGTGGTGACCACAGACCTGCATGAAATGACTGACAGACAAGAACGGTTTGACCTAAAAATATCAAAATTGAAACTACTGTGGAAAAAAAGACACCTACATCTTGGATGCCCTTCAGGTAAGCTAAAACATACCAAAATTTAATTTCAAAGTGAACAATCCCTTTAAGGACTACAACAAATGGCTGGTAGAGACTACACCACATTAGTGACATCACCAACCCTAAAATTTACATAAACCCCGCCCCCTGAACACGATTTATAGATTATCATGACAGAATATGCTAATCAATGACTAGAAGATAACTACACATAAACACATAAATTCATCAACTAATCATTCAGAAATGTCCTGTTGCTTCTACATGTTGTCACTTCTTCTTGAGTCTCTCCATCTTTGTCTGACTCCGGTTTGAACATAAAAGGCTAAACGTTTTTGAAATGTTCAGTGCGCGTGCGTGTGTGTGTGAGGTAATCGGGGCTGCTAACACACAAGCTCTTGAAGCTCCGCCCCCTGTGCCGGGAGCAGCAGCTCATTTGCATTTAAAGGGACACACACAAAAACGGCGCATTTTTACTCGCCCTCAAAAAGTAACAATTTTAACAAGGCAAAAATATTAAAAAAATCTGTGGGGTATTTTGAGCTAAAACTTCACACACACACTCTGGAGACATCAGAGACTTATTTTACATCTTGTGTAAAGGGCATTATAGGACCCTTTTAAGGTCTTTAAGCACAAGCTTACTGACCTTGAGAGTCCCGAAAAATGTGCCACAAGGGTTTTATCGAGGTTGAGCCAAAAATCTAGGACTAGTTCGTGAAAGTTGTTTTTTGAAATAATCTCCAATATTTAACGAACGATTCGATTGACAGTGGCGGTCCTAGAAGCAAGGTTGCTCAGAATGAGGAGTTCTACCGTGAGTTTTGAATGTTGTGGGTGTGTGCCAAAAATTGGATGGTACACAATCCTTTAAGCACGTGAAAATCGTGAAGGCGCTTCAAGTCAAACAGGCCCAGCGAGATTCTTCTCCGATCGGCCTCCGTTAACCTTGTCTAATAATTTCATTGGCGTTTTTTGAGATACGCAAATGTCCTCAAAGACAGTCTTGGCACGTTGAACGAAGACACCGCATGCGAATTTTCAAGGCCTGTCAGACTCAGGTTTGCGTAGTTATAGCCATTTTTTTTTCATGTTATAGCGCCACCAAGTGGCGAGTCGCAGCGTGCTTTTTCACACGACCCCAGAATGAACTTTTACATGGTGCGTCAAGTTTGGTGAAAATATCTCATTCCAATCACAAGTTATAGCCATTTTAGTAAAAGTGCCTCCTCCCACTTCTAAAGTTTTGGCAGCCCTTGGAGAATTTTTTTTAATAATTATTGACAAGCTTTTTATATTTGTAGTTTTGTTCATACCTAACAATAACAATAAAGATATAGTTTTAAAAATCTTCAACATTTAAAAGTACACACTTACAACTATACCGATATGAAGTTTTCAGAACGATTTTTTCCCTCTGATGAACCATAAAAACATTGACAGCCAATCAGAATCCATCCTGCTTTAAAGAGCTCGAGCATTTAAAGCGACAGACGACAAAACTGCAGTGCGCTTATGGTAAACAGAACGATATCGCGGACACTAATGTAGTTATCGTTATAGTTATCATTCTTGATGTGAACGGGCATTAAACTCTGACTAAATAGTGAAGTCCACTCTAACTATAACGATAATAAGTTGGTGTTGAACCCTAAAGTTATTGTTCTTGGTGTGAACGGGCCCTTTCCTGTTTTTGTTGTCATGCTAATAAAACCAATCTGAAACGACCTAACAGTGGGTTTATTCACACTTCACATAACTCCACTGTTCACACTACAAAACATGTGATAAAAACGGATTTGTTTGTTTAATCAGAATCTGGTATCTAGTAGCTGGAGATGCTACTGTTGTGAATCATATTACATAGAGATCCTTTCCTGAATGATGGAAAAAAGGATCTGATTGTAAATGTATACACATACATACACTTTCACATATATTAATGTATTTTTTTGCAGACTACAAACAGCTAAACACATTTGAGTCAGTCTCAGAAATGTAAAAACATTTTTCTGCCCTTCTGAACACAGACATAAAGGAACAAACACAATGTATTGAGATAACAACTATGACAATAAAGATGTAGAGATGAGCGACAACAGATCAATATTTCTGTACACAGATACTAAACACAAAATGAAACATATGATCAAACTCATTAATAAAGCAGGTCTTGAAGTGATATTAGGTTCATGGAAATTATGATATTTTAGAACTGAATGTTTTATTTTTTTATTAATGACACACAATGAAACATATAACTCAAACATCATTCAGAAAAGTTATTTCAAAGCCATTATTTGAGGGCGTTGCCTCACTATTCAACATAAGTAGATTTAACTGATTCCACTATACTGTATACTCTATAGCACTATAAACATTATATTTCAATAAACAGAGTTCTTTGAGAATTCGTTAACGCTAAAACCAAAACCTGACGATGTCTGATTGATTATCTCCAGTCAGTCTGGACACTTCGCGAACAAAGACTTGGGAATCAGAATACAACTGAATAAACACTTTTCGCGCGCTTTATTTAAGCGTCTTTTTGGCGCGTTCCGAGTTAACGACATTTCACGGAATCGGTTGAACTGACCGGAATGCGCCCGAGATGCTCATAATAAGTATTGAGACACAGTGTGTTTGAACACCCGAAAATCCTCTGGATCGATCCGTGTCGTCGGAGCGAATATAACAAAAAGCTTGAGAAAAAGAGCTGAGAAAATAACTCCGAGATTACAGGAATACAGGACGAAGTTCTCAGCGTCTTACCTGATGTAGAGCTGAGGTGGTTTTATCCCGTTATCCAGAGGATACAAACATCACACTGAGAGAGAGAGAGAGAGAGAGAGAGAGAGAGAGAGAGAGAGAGAGAGAGAGAGACACGGGCAGAGGTCTATCTGAGGATGCGGATGGATAAAAGGTTAATTTTTTTAAAATAAATTAGTTTCTTCCAAAATACCATAAAGTTACTGTTGACTAGAGTAAAACAATAACAAATTAATGTTATATCATCAAACTCTATCAGAAGCTTAAAAAAATTCTATTAATTTGTTAAATTTACATAGGTTTATGACAGTGGTGACGTTAATATCAAGTTTTACTGTAGTAACTGTGGTACTTTTAGGTAAACCATGTTTACTGTGGTAAAAGTTTGTAAGAATGTCGAAATAACGTTTCTAATAACGTTTTGCTAATGTTTCCATTAAGTTATGAAAATATTGTTTCTGATTGTTGTCTGACAGTTCAATTCATTCAGTTTTTAAAAAGTGTGGTAACTTTGCTTTTTAATGTTCATGAATGTCAAACTAAAACTCACCATGAACGATTTATAAATATTTTGAGCTAACATTTTGAGAACATTATTAAAGACCAGATAACTTTGAACGGATGTTATATTAATGTTACAGGAAGAACGTTTGTTCTATAACTTTGAGAGAATATTGCCAGAACGTTCCCTGTTAGCTGAGATAGGCCTACTTGTCTGATAATAATCATCAATCATGCAGGACTTTAGGATTTAATAAGGGTTTATTTCAGAGGAAACAAAACAAACTCTGGAACACAACATGAGAAGAAGACTCTCACAAGAACATAATTAACAGGGTGGAAACTCACGATTTTCTTTGAGTCGTGACTTAAGTTGGCTTTGTTGCAGCTAATTGCGTACAGTGGAAGGAAGCTAATTAGTGCTGATCACAAGACACTTTGTGAAGAAGCTTGACAGAAAATGCACCGCATTTAGCTGGTTTGTAGGCTAGCCTAGCCAGCAATCTAAAGGCTAATAACAAAAGTAAACATGGGGAAATGGGCAAAACAAATATGAATATGCAGAGCGGATGGAAAA
Source organism: Scardinius erythrophthalmus (assembly GCF_964197995.2). Lineage (NCBI taxonomy): Eukaryota > Metazoa > Chordata > Actinopteri > Cypriniformes > Leuciscidae > Scardinius > Scardinius erythrophthalmus. The sequence continues at coordinate 1,251,391 of NC_138234.1, forward strand.
AGACAAAATTAGGTGAAAAGTTATTTATAAAAAACACACACATGCTCATAGCGCCACCTGCTGGTCAACTGAAGCCATGGCGTCAAAATATAATAATAATTTAGAAATGCTGAAATGTTTGTGTGAGGATGAAAAAAAAAAAAAATTTCCACAACAAACACAACAGAAGTCAGAGGAAAGTCGTCACGATCACGTGTGTGTGTGTTTCTTGGCTTTATAACACACGCAAGCTCTTGTTCTTCCTGTAATTTTCTTGTAAATGTGGGTCAGAAAGCGTCCCTGACGGTTCCCATGGCAAACACTGACCTTTTCATCTGAAAATCACTGTAACTACATCAGCGCAGTACATACATCCACTATTACTCTAAACCACTTACTGTGCGACATTTGGCTCTCTCGCTGGGGCTTTAAAGGAGGATGTGTTGTGAAAAACGCTTCATAAATAAAACAAAGCCTATTTTTACATATAATTATATATGCTTTTTGCAAATGCATATAATTACGCTGCTGTAGGATGTACACTAGTCAAAGGTTTTGGATCGGTAAGATTTTTAATGTTTTTTAAAGTCTCTTCTGCTCACCGAGGCTGCATTTATTTGATTAAAAATACAAAAACAAAAAACAGTAATATTGTGAAATATTATTATAATGTAAATCATCTGTTCTCTATGTGAATATACAGTAAAGTGTAATTTATTCCTGTGATCAAAGCTGAATTTTCAGCATCATTACTCCAGTCTTCAGTGTCACATGATCCTTCACAAATCACTCTAATATGAGGATTTGATGCTCGAGAAACATTTATGATTATTATCAGTGTTGAAAACAGTATATTTTTTGTTTCAGGATTCTTTGATGAATAAAACAGCATTTATCTGAAATATAATCTTTTGTAACATTAAACACGGCCGTTCAAAAGTTTGGGATCAGTAAGAATTTTTATAAAAAAAAATTGGGGAAAGAAATCAATACTTTTATTCATCAAGGATAAATGAAATTGATCAAAAGTGACAGTAAAGACATGTATAATGTTACAAAAGATTAATTATGTTACAAAAGTAATTTTAGATTTTCATAATATTTAACAATATTACTGTTTTTTTCTTCTTGTATTTTTAATCAGATAAACGCAGCCTTGGTGAGCAGAAGAGACTTCTTTTAAAAACCTTAAAAAATCTCACCGATCCAAAACTTTTGAACGGCTGTGTATAAGAAGAAACATTCACACATGAGGTGATTTCACATTTTATTGTGATTAAACAAGTGACACACATGTGTTCCTGTAGGCTACATTACGTGTATATATGGATCTGGTCGTGTGTAAATGTGTCAGTGATATAAAGTGGAGTGTGTGTGTGTGTTCACAGAGCTGGCTGAGGCTTCAGTGATTGTGCTAAAGTCTGGATTAGTGTCATGATCTCTAGGTGTAAAAGTGCTTTGAACAGAGCGAGAGTCGGGCGTCACCCGGCCTCGGGCGTGTGTGTGTCTGCATGCGCGTGTGTTTGTGTGTCGTCTGACAGCTCTGACGGGTAGATCTGCACTAGCGCCCCCTCCTGGCCGCTGTCTTTACTGCACGACTGGCAGCTGCAGTGCAGGATCCGCTCCACGAGCTTATCCACGCGCGGGGCTTCATCACTGTCGGCGCAGTCCAGGGTCACCTGCACACACACACACACACACACACAGTCAGCGTGACCTGATCGGCGAGAGTCGGAGATCTGAGGCGACGTGAGGCTAACGCTAGCAGACAAATGGCTAGCAGTGACATCAGCGGCAATCCACCTGTCACTCAAGTGGCCACGCCCTTAATTATGCAGAACTTTAAGGCTTAATATAATTTAAACGGATTAGTTATATAATAATTCCCCGCCTCACAGTCGTCATGAAGGGCAACATCAGCTTTATAGACCAACACCACTTTTAGCCCCAGACTGTAAACATGTGTTTCTGCTGTAAAGTTGGGTATATTAACATGGGGGTTTATGGGTAATGACCCTCTTCTGCAGCCTCTAGTGGCCAGTGGATGAACTGCAGTTTAATCACTCAGTGTTGAGAGAGAGAGAGAGAGAGGCTGTGCTTGGACACAACGCTTGTGCTGATGCTCCTCATTTGGATAAAAGCCTCTGCTAAATGAATTAATGTAATGCAAATGAAGAGAACAACACGTCTCTTGTACATAGTTAAGTTTTTATGTTAATACATGGCTGGCAAAGGAGTGTCAAAACGCACGGCTACTTTTGACTGTATGCATCAGAAAAACAGGCTTTTTGCTTCAAGAATGATGTTGTTGTCAATAATTTTTTCCTTTAAATCTCATCTTTGGTCACCAAAATGACATATTGAAAAGTTTTTTCCTTGAAAAAAAGTCTTAATGTCTTCAAATATCTTGAATGTAACTCGACACCCTTGTCTAATTTGATATGCACAGTTCTATGAATATGCAAATGAGCCCCGCCTCCAGTAGCGGTTTTTGGCACGGGCGAACCGGGCAATCGCCCGGGGCGGCATTTTTTGGGGGGCGGCGCCGCCGGCACGAGCAAAAAAAAAAAAAAAAAAATCTGCGCCGCGAAGCGGTTTTCTATTATCTATCATTTCACCGTGTGGGGAATTGGCAAATTTGCGCCCCCTGCAGCTGCAGGCGCCCCTGTTGCTTAGAAGATGCCGTGCACATAAGCTGTTTGTTTGAGAAGGGGAAAGGAGAGGGGGCGCGGATGCGCGGGCGCGGATGACAGTTCACCTCTTCCAAATGGAACGGACAAGGGGGGGGGGGGGGGATCCATATAGTTATCTAAGTCAGTTCATAATATTATAAATACAGGCCTCTATATTTCCTGCACATTTTTGTTTTTCTGAATTGTCTGAATGGCTAATAAAAATAGGTAATACAGAACGATTACTTGGTCACCACCACCAAGGTGAATTGGTTTAGTCTTGACTTCTGGTCGTGACTCGTCGTGAGTGACAGTTGTTATGCCAACTATAACCCCATCATATTATATGATGGGGTTATATATATCCCCATCAGGGGAAATCTGTTGATTGTCGATGTCGAGTGCCAAATAAGAGATGGACAAGAAAGGTCAAAGCCATCAGGTGCCCAATTTAGAAACGAGCGAAAGATAAAGGTATGCAATGCATCTATGTTTTCTCTGTATGATTACGGTATCCATGTCCTGAATGAAGGGGCAATATTAATTGGTGGGTATAACTCTTATTTGTTAGCCTTTTTGCTATGATGATGATGATGATGCTTAACAATAATTCGGTTTTAACTCAAACACGAGATCTAATTTCACCATAATATTGTTCTTTGCAACAAAACTGTTGCAAGTTCAGTTATTACACTGCAAAAAATGCTTTTCTTACTTAGTATTTTTGTCTTGTTTCCAGTCCAAATATCAAACATTTTTTAAATAAAGATGCATAACGTTATTTTACTTAAGTAGTAAAATGACATAAGATATTAAGTCTTGTTTTCTGGGGAAATAAATTGAGTTTTTTCTTAAAACAAGCAAAACATGATCTGCCAATGGGGTAAGAAAAATTATGTCCAAATTGGCGGGGGGGGGGGGGGATTGGGGGGGTGCTCGAAGGGGGTCTCGCCCAGGGTGTAATTCAATGTAGAACCGCCACTGCCCGCCTCCACTCACTCACTCAGCTCAGAGATCCACTGGTTGACGATCACACGTTGATCTGATTGGTTACAAGGTAGTTTGTGACGTCAGAAACACCAGCGATTTCAAAAGTGTGTTTTTGAGACTGTCTTTGGTTCACTGCAGTTTTAAGGAGAAAATACTCAGCAATGCTGTCGACTTATGAACTTACACATGCTTTGTCTTAAAGCAGATTAAAAACACCCCATAAACAACATTAAAAGCTGGATTTACACCACAGGGGGACTTAACTAGACTACGCTAAACACTGACTGACTACCCAGCGAACAGGGAACGTTCTTTCAATGTTATAAACAAACGTTCTTCCAGTAACATTATTAGAACGTTTGTTCAAAGTTATCTGGTGTGTAATAATGTTCTCAAAACATTAGCATAAAAACATTATTTATACAGCGTTCATGGAATGTGTTTTTTAGTTAGATGTTTGTCTAACGTTTTTTTAAATGTTACTTCTTGTTTCAGAACGTTCTAAAGTAACGCTCACATAATGTTTGAAGAATTATACAATAGAACGTTCCCTTAACGTTCGCATAAAACATTTAAAAAACTGGATATTTAGTGCATTCAGAAATAATGTTTTCATAACCAAACGTTCTTAGAAGATATTTTGAACGGCTAGAAACAAAAAGTAAAACTCACTGTCAACCAACAAACTCTCCTGGAAAAAGAAAGACCCTTTAAGAAGAGTGAAATCTGAAATTAAACATCAATGTTTGGCTATAAATGAGACTGACCCTGCATAGCTCTGGTTAGCACACTGTGTAACGTCAGGCTAACGCTAGTCTACTGTAAGTGAGCGTTCAGGGTCAGATCAGGTCCTGTCACATTACTGCAGGTCTTTGTCAACACAAGCCTCGGTCTGTTTTATTCACAGAACATGAACTGCTCTCTATCAAAACCAGATTGTATAAAAGAACATAATAAGTAGCAGAGAGCGGCCCCTTTGAGTCCGCGGCTAACGCTAACAGAGAACCAGAACATGATGTTAGCACGTAAATATAGCAAAAGCTTTTCAAGTCCAACATTCTTTGTGCGTCAGAACGTTCAGTTAATGTCAATACAGCGATTCTCAGATCTCCACGGGTGAGAACCAGGGCAAACAAAGACATTATTTTCATATGCTGACATCTCACACACACACACACACACACACACACACACACACACTGGTGGTCAAACATTCCCGTCGTCTGCCAGGCAAAGCTAAATAAACTCCAACACTAGAGGGCAGAACTAAAGCCCACTACTAAATACTGTAAATACACAAACCCGACACACACACACACACTCAGTTAAAAAACGCCGTGTTCTCTGCGCAAGACTAATGAGTGTGTTTGTTGTCTTTCAACACGCCTCATAAAGAGTCTCTCGCGAGTCCATCCATCATTACGCTGATGTTAAATAGGTATTTGTGGTTTTCTCGCAGCTCTTGTGTTACAGTCCGCCACACGCCACATTCATCACTCCAGCGGAACGAGCTAACAGTGCTAACGGAAGCTAACAGTGACGCGTGTTCTCCAGTGGACATGATGGATTCTGAGAATGCCAGAAACAAACTGCAGGACTTCTGTAGTGTTTATGCAGTTTCACTAGTGCAGCACAAGTAGGATCATATAGTCACAATATTTATGAAATTTGGGACAATTTGCAATAGTGAGAATTGCATTATAACTCAATCTAAATTGCGACTACATGATCACATTTGTACTGGAATAGGGAAAAATGCAGAAATGCAATAGTGACAATTTGGATTCAGTATTTCTACAATTTCTTCCATTTTCTATGATTTTTTCATTTGCACAACAATTATACTACAAATATTAAATATGTTGTTTCCACTACTACAAATATGAAATCTGTCATTTCCACTATTACTACAAATATTAAATATGTTGTTTCCACTACTACAAATATGAAATCTGTCATTTCCACTATTACTACAAATATTAAATATGTTGTTTCCACTACTACAAATATGAAATCTGTCGTTTCCACTATTACTACAAATATGAAATCTGTCGTTTCCACTATTACTACAAATATGAAATCTGTCGTTTCCACTATTACTACAAATATGAAATCTGTCATTTCCACTATTACTACAAATATTAAATATGTTGTTTCCACTACTACAAATATGAAATCTGTCGTTTCCACTATTACTACAAATATGAAATTCCCTCCTTCACTATTACTACAAATATAAAAATCTGTCATTTCCACTATTACTACAAATATAAAAATCTGTCATTTTCACTATTACTACAAACATGAAATTGGTCATTTTCACTATTACTACAAATATGAAATCTGTCGTTTTCACTATTACTACAAATATGAAATCTGTCGTTTTCACTATTACTACAAATATGAAATTCCCTCCTTCACTATTACTACAAATATGAAATTCCCTCCTTCACTATTACTACAAATATGAAATCTGTCATTTTCACTATTACTACAAATATGAAATCTGTCATTTTCACTATTACTACAAATATGAAATCTGTCGTTTCCACTATTACTACAAATATGAAATCTGTCATTTTCACTATTACTACAAATATGAAATCTGTCGTTTCCACTATTACTACAAATATGAAATCTGTCATTTTCACTATTACTACAAATATGAAATCTGTCGTTTCCACTATTACTACAAATATGAAATCTGTCGTTTCCACTATTACTACAAATATGAAATCTGTCGTTTCCACTATTACTACAAATATGAAATCTGTAATTTCCAATATTACTACAAATATGAAATCTGTCGTTTCCACTATTACTACAAATATGAAATCTGTCGTTTCCACTATTACTACAAATATGAAATTCTCTCCTTTACTATTACTATAAATATGAAATCTGTCATTTCCACTATTACTACAAATATGAAATCTGTCGTTTTCACTATTACTACAAATATGAAATCTGTCGTTTTCACTATTACTACAAATATGAAATTGGTCATTTCCACTATTAATATAAATATGAAATCTGTCATTTCCACTATTACTACAAATATGAAATCTGTCGTTTTCACTATTACTACAAATATGAAATTGGTCATTTTCACTATTACTACAAATATGAAATCTGTCATTTTCACTATTACTACAAATATGAAATCTGTCGTTTCCACTATTACTACAAATATTAAAGCTGAACTCGGCAACTCTAGCGAACTCTAGTCACTTCTTCGCTGATTTTCCCTTTTGTTGTCGCATGTTTTCCCCACGAGCTCCCCCTACAGCTGTGGTGGGGCGTATATTTCACAACACAGTCGTAAAAAACTCACTTGCGGCGGCCTCCTCCCCCTCTCTACCGCTGCTCATGTGCGTTTGTTTTGATCGGAGCAAGCCAACTGTATCGCGTGGAGCTATGTCTACCGAGGTGGGTAATCTGGTAATACATCATACATGCGTGTGTGTTTGTGTCGAATTGCCGTAAAGCAATTTATGTTTCGCGCTCGTTCTCGTTCTCGCTTTCGCTTCTCACGAGACTTCCAATTTCTATCTTGCCGGGACGGTAGTGAACAAGTTGCAAGGTTGGTTTTCCGCCTGGGAACGCTGGGGGGAGCGGGGAAAGTCACAAATATCACCAGAACAGGTTGTTTAACCATCCAAATGATTTCTAGACAGTTTTATTAAGTTAAAAAAGCTACCAAGTTCTCCTTTAAATTCTCTCCTTTACTATTACTACAAATATGAAATCTGTCATTTTCACTATTACTACAAATATGAAATCTGTCATTTCCACTATTACTACAAATATGAAATCTGTCATTTCCAATATTACTACAAATATGAAATCTGTCATTTCCACTATTACTACAAATATGAAATCTGTCATTTTCACTATTACTACAAATATGAAATCTGTCGTTTCCACTATTACTACAAATATGAAATCTGTCATTTCCAATATTACTACAAATATGAAATCTGTCGTTTCCACTATTACTACAAATATGAAATCTGTCGTTTCCACTATTATTACAAATATGAAATCTGTCATTTCCACTATTACTACAAATATGAAATCTGTCGTTTCCACTATTACTACAAATATGAAATTCCCTCCTTCACTATTACTACAAATATGAAATCTGTCGTTTCCACTATTATTACAAATATGAAATCTGTCATTTCCACTATTACTACAAATATGAAATTCCCTCCTTCACTATTACTACAAATATGAAATCTGTCATTTCCAATATTACTACAAATATGAAATCTGTCGTTTCCACTATTACTACAAATATGAAATCTGTCATTTCCAATATTACTACAAATATGAAATCTGTCGTTTCCACTATTACTACAAATATGAAATCTGTCGTTTCCACTATTACTACAAATATGAAATCTGTCATTTCCACTATTACTACAAATATGAAATCTGTCGTTTCCACTATTACTACAAATATGAAATTCTCTCCTTTACTATTACTATAAATATGAAATCTGTCGTTTCCACTATTACTACAAATATGAAATCTGTCATTTCCACTATTACTACAAATATGAAATTCTCTCCTTTACTATTACTATAAATATGAAATCTGTCGTTTCCACTATTACTACAAATATGAAATCTGTCATTTCCACTATTACTACAAATATGAAATCTGTCGTTTTCACTATTACTACAAATATGAAATCTGTCATTTCCACTATTACTACAAATATGAAATCTGTCGTTTTCACTATTACTACAAATATAAAATCTGTCGTTTCCACTATTACTACAAATATTAAATTCTCTCCTTTACTATTACTACAAATATGAAATCTGTTGTTTCCACTATTACTACAAATATGAAATTGGTCATTTTCACTATTACTACAAATATGAAATCTGTCGTTTTCACTATTACTACAAATATAAAATCTGTCGTTTTCACTATTACTACAAATATAAAATCTGTCGTTTCCACTATTACTACAAATATTAAATTCTCTCCTTTACTATTACTACAAATATGAAATCTGTCGTTTCCACTATTACTACAAATATGAAATCTGTCGTTTTCACTATTACTACAAATATGAAATTGGTCATTTTCACTATTACTACAGATATGAAATTTGTCATTTTCACTATTACTACAAATATGAAATCTGTCGTTTCCACTATTACTACAAATATTAAATTCTCTCCTTTACTATTACCACAAATATGAAATCTGTCGTTTCCACTATTACTACAAATATTAAATTATCTCCTTTACTATTACCACAAATATGAAATCTGTCGTTTCCACTATTACTACAAATATGAAATTGGTCATTTTCACTATTACTACAAATATGAAATCTGTCATTTCCACTATTACTACAAATATGAAATTTGTCATTTTCACTATTACTACAAATATGAAATCTGTCATTTCCACTATTACTACAAATATGAAATTTGTCATTTTCACTATTACTACAAATAAGAAATCTGTCATTTCCACTATTACTACAAATATGAAATTGGTCATTTTCATTATTACTACAAATATGAAATCTGTCATTTCCACTATTACTACAAATATGAAATTTGTCATTTTCACTATTACTACAAATAAGAAATCTGTCATTTCCACTATTACTACAAATATGAAATTGGTCATTTTCATTATTACTACAAATATGAAATCTGTCGTTTCCACTATTACTACAAATATGAAATTGGTCATTTTCATTATTACTACAAATATGAAATCTGTCGTTTCCACTATTACTACAAATATGAAATCTGTCGTTTCCACTATTACTACAAATATGAAATCTGTCATTTCCACTATTACTACAAATATGAAATCTGTCATTTCCACTATTACTACAAATATGAAATATGTCGTTTTCACTATTACTACAAATATGAAATATGTCGTTTTCACTATTACTACAAATATGAAATCT
>NC_138234.1:1270985-1285985 GCF_964197995.2 Scardinius erythrophthalmus
ACATCCCCCTCTTCATTAGTGAGGGAAATACCACAGAGCTGAGCCGGATCCGTCACATGACCATCACACACGCCTTACCATCACACACGGTTTACCATCACACACGCCTTAGCGTCACACATGCTTTACCATCACACACGCCTTACCATCACACACACTTTACCATCACACACACTTTACCATCACACACGCCTTACCATCACACACACTTTTTACCATCTCACACACACTTTACCATCACACACGGTTTACCATCACACACGCCTTACCGTCACACACGCCTTACCGTCACACATGCTTTACCATCACACACGCTTTACCATCACACACGCCTTACCATCACACACACTTTTTACCATCACACACGCTTTACCATCACACACACTTTTTACCATCACACACGCTTTACCATCACACATGCTTTACCGTCACACACGCCTTACCATCACACACACTTTACCGTCACACATGCCTTACCATCACACAGACTTTTTACCATCCCACACACACTTTACCATCACACACGGTTTACCATCACACACGCCTTACCGTCACACACGCCTTACCGTCACACATGCTTTACCATCACACACGCTTTACCGTCACACACGCCTTACCATCACACACACTTTACCATCACACACGCCTTACCATCACACACACTTTTTACCATCACACACGCTTTACCATCACACATGCTTTACCGTCACACACGCCTTACCATCACACACACTTTACCATCACACACACTTTACCATCACACACGCCTTACCATCACACACACTTTTTACCATCACACCATCACACACGCCTTACCGTCACACACGCTTTACCGTCACACACGCTTTACCGTCACACACGCCTTACCATCACACACGCCTTACCGTCACACACGCCTTACCGTCACACATGCTTTACCATCACACACGCTTTACCGTCACACACGCTTTACCGTCACACACACTTTACCATCACACACGCCTTACCATCAGACACACTTTTTACCATCACACACGCTTTACCATCACACATGCTTTACCGTCACACACGCCTTACCATCACACACACTTTTTACCATCACACACGCTTTACCATCACACACGCTTTACCGTCACACACGCCTTACCATCACACACACTTTACCATCACACACGCCTTACCATCACACACACTTTTTACCATCACACACGCTTTACCATCACACATGCTTTACCGTCACACACGCCTTACCATCACACACACTTTACCATCACACACGCCTTACCGTCACACACGCCTTACCGTCACACACTTTACCATCACACACGTTTTACCGTCACACACGCCTTACCGTCACACACGCTTTACCGTCACACACGCTTTACCGTCACACACGCCTTACCATCACACACGCCTTACCGTCACACACGCCTTACCGTCACACACGCTTTACCATTACACACGTCTTACCGTCACACACGCTTTACCATCACACACGCCTTACCGTCACACACGCTTTACCATCACACACGCTTTACCATCACACACACCTTACCATCACACACACTTTACCATCACACACGCTTTACAATCACACACGCCTTACCGTCACACACGCCTTACCATCACACACACTTTACCATCACACACGCTTTACCGTCACACACGCTTTACCGTCACACACGCCTTACCGTCACACACGCTTTACCGTCACACACGCTTTACCGTCACACACACTTTACCATCACACACGCTTTACAATCACACACGCCTTACCGTCACACACGCTTTACCGTCACACACGCTTTACCGTCACACACACTTTACCGTCACACACGCCTTACCGTCACACACGCCTTACCGTCACACACGCTTTACCGTCACACACGCCTTACCATCACACACGCTTTACCGTCACACACGCTTTACCGTCACACACGCTTTACCATCACACACGCCTTACCATCACATTGCGAGTTTACATTGTCTCAATTTTAACTTTTTTTCTCTCACAATTATGCTTTTAGTTTCCGCCACAAGATTAAAAAAGGTAATTGTAAAAACATTTTCTTGTGGTTGTGAGTTTATCTTGCAATTTTTACTTTTTTCAAAGATTTGCAAGTTTACATCGTCAAAATCTCGCAATTCTGTTTTTTGTTTCCGCCACAGGATCTTTTTTTTTTTTTTTTTGGTAGTTGCAAGTTTATATCTCACAATTGCGAGTTTTTATCTCTTAATTGAAAGATATAAACTCGTTATTGCGATTTTAATCTCGCAATTCTATTTTTTGTTTCTGCCACAGGATAAAAAAAGTCACCTTTTTCTTGTAGTTGCGAGTTTATATCTCGCAATTTTGACTTTTTTTCTTGGAATTCTGACTTCATATCTCGCAATTTAAAGGTATAAACTCACAATTAAGATTTACATTTCGCAATTCTGACTTTTTTCTCAGAATTCTAATTCTGCATCTCGCAATTCTGTTTTTCGTTTCCGCCACAGGATAAAAAAGTTAATTTTGACTTTTTCCTCTCGCAGTTGCGAGTTTATATTTATCGTGATTTTACATTTTTCAAAGAATTTATCTCACAATTCAGATTTTTTTCTCAGAATTGCACAAAAAAAAGAGAAAATTGCTTTTATTTTTTTAATTCCATGGCAGAAACAAGCTTCCTTACACAAATAAATATTACTTCGTTTTTAAATCTAATTTTGTTGATCAAATAAAGCATCAAGACGATGTTATTTCTGATTAAATTCATCACACTGGGAATAAAGCGCAGTGTATTGTTGGGAAACATTATTTCTCACCGTGGGAACGGTTCACGTACAGGAACGGCAGAACAGTGAGCGACGCAATACAACGATGATTTTACATGAACGATTTGAGCCGTTTCAGAGTCTCTCTGAAGACAAAACTCAGAGCATAAGAGCTTCAAGATTTCAGTTTGGCAGAACGCGAGCCTAAACACACACACACACACACACACACACACACACACACGTGAGCAGTGGCCCTGAGGGTAAAGCTCTCCAATCCTTCATTTCTCCATCCGTCCAGCTCATATTATCAGTATGCCATCTTTTTTCACTTTTTGCTCGAGATGTTTTACGATTCAATCTCGTCCAGGACAGAGAAGTTAAATCAAACACATTAGAAACACGTGTGGATCTGACCCCCACACGTCCACACACACACACACACACACACACACACACACACTGACACACAATAAGGCCCGAAACAAACTACATGAACGCAAAGCTTGTGTTCCAAAATAAGCGCAATTCATTACTCGCTGCATTCTTAGCATTTCTGCATCGTCCGCCGCACCTCGAGGAAACTCTATCGCCCCCTAGAGTCCTGCGGTTTACTGCGAGATCACACACTGAACATCGGGAGCGGGCCAAACATGCCTGTTTCTGGCCTGAGGTGAAGCTTTGGAGTTTGTTTGTTTGTTTGAAACGCAGCAGTGTGATTGACACACACATTCATAACAAGCCGTCAGTGCCAGAAACGAGATGTCATGAGACGTCAACTTCAGGGTTACTGAAAAGAACAGTGGAATGAAGGGTTTTAATTACAGCAGACGTGCCCGAACGCAGTTTTACTGGGAAATATTCATGTTTATCATCGCCTGAAATGAAGGAAGCATTTCTGCTTCTATATTTTACATCACATATCATAGTTTTATATCAGTACAAATAAACTATTTCCCTGAAACGCATTCATTTTGATGGGAAAACAGTCATTCGTTTAAATATTAGGCCTAGTTCAAAAAAAGCACCAATTGACTGAGGTATAGGTGATGATTAACTAATTGAATCAATATCTAATGATATTATCACACGATTTTTATTTATTTAATGGTTGTCAATCATGAAAGCACTTTACAAAATTTAAGTGCAAGTTAAAGAAGTTTCAATTTCAAAGCAAATGTCCTGAAGTAAACTTTTTTAATACAACACACACACATATTTTGAATAAACTGGTAGAAAATCAAAGCCATGTCAAACCAAGTTCCAAATTGGAAGTTGATCTCACAAAAATAGAGTCGCTAAAAGGTTTTAAAGTACCGTTTCAACTAAAACGCAAAGTCCAATTTAAAACCGGTTTTCACAGAACGAATTTTGAGTGTTTTAAGCTTTCGAAAGATACCTAATTTATGGTTATTACAAAAACATGAGAAAAAAAGGCAATAAAAGAGCCCGCTACTACACTGAGCGTTAACAGGTTTTAGATAAATATGAAAAAATAACCACATTCATGTTTATTTGCCATGAGTCATGATTTACAGCTTCATATTATTTCACAAACGCGTCTCGGTCCAGAAGTAAACTTCTTGCTGTTGTTTATGTCGCTTATAATATATATAAGTGATTATGTTTGTCAGTATACCGTGTTAAGTGGACTGTTAGCCGTTGCTGTGACGTGATCGCGCTTTCCGCGAACCCGCGGTCCCACTGATCATCCGCTCTGCAGATATCGCGAGAGTTCCGCGTCCTGCTCAGTGTGCAGCTCTGCAGATATCGCGAGAGTTCCGCGTCCTGCTCTGCAGATATCGCGAGAGTCTCACTGGGTTCTCTGCCTTTATAAAATATGAAACATTAATGGATAATATTATCACTGTAATAATATACTGATATTATGCCTTCTAGCATATTTTCTGCATTTGCCCTGTTTCATTTTTAAATATAGTATGTGATGTATTTTAATGGGTATAAGACCCTCAAATGCACTTATTTCTTCATACACAGTAAAATCTGAATCCCGATACGAAACGAATAGTGATTGAAGCAGTCAATAAAGAATATTTAAAATGTAAATAATTAATCTAAAAAATCTATTTTTATTTATTTATTTTATTCAATGCCATGAGAACAAGAGGTATTACAAATTCACATTATCACATTAACATTTGCTGCTATGAAATGAAAGAAAATAAATGAATAAAAAAATAGAAATATAACATAAAATCCAGTGCTTTCAAACCTTTACATGTTTTCAGCGCTTTTTTGTTTGTTCCAATTCAAAGTCATTGTTAAAATGTGAAAATGTGCATTCTAAGCTGTCATTCTGAGTATATCTATCTATATCTGTATCTGTATATTGTAAGGACTAGAGTAATAATGAGCGCTGCTCTCTGCTGCCCCCTGCCGTCCGCGCCCCGCCCATCCAGTTTCCGCCACGCCCCTTTTCTTCTATATTTGGCCATGCCTTACTCGAGCGCCTGTGATTGGCCAGCGCGGTCTCGCAGCGGAATGACCCGGATGTGCATCGCGCGCCTCCCCCGCAGGAGCCCGGATGAGGAAGTGAAGCGCTGACAGGGCTGGGTTCCGTCAGAGAGTCGAAGCAGAACCGCGTCCAGACACATTGAAGCAGACCCGCACAGCGAAGCGAACCGAGCCGAGCCGAGCCCGCCTTCAGCCCCGCAGAACCGAGCCCGAGAGCCGCAGACATGGTGAGAGACCCGCGGGGGCGCGCCTTATTGGGTCGATGCCCGTTTTAGGAAGAGCCGCGCTGCCCCTCGCAGAATCTGAGCCGAGAACCGAACACACACACACACACACACACACACACACACACACACTAGAACATAATACACACACTCTAATATAAAACACACGGAATCCTTCAAAACACGGAGAAACAGACACAAACACTGCTTTAGGGGTTCTCGGGTTTGTTGTTAGAGTCTTCTGGTCTTCATGTATTATTTATGGTCAGTGTTTATGTTTATCTGTCAGAGTTTAATATCTGAGGGTGTGTTTGCTTAGTTTAGTGTTTGGCTTTTCTTCAGTGTTGTAAGTCTTGGATGAGATGTTTGCTGTACTTCTGAGGGTTTGGAGTGTAATATCTAGGGTTGGTCTCTGTGGGTTTTAGTATCTGCTGAATTGTTTGTTTGGGTTTGATTTGGGAGTTTGGGGTTAAGTGTTCTAGGTAAGATTTCTGGGTAATGTTGGGGTTTATTTTCTTTCATTTGTTTGCTGGGTTTTATCAGGGTTTATTTTTTGAGTGTTTTAGTTAGTGTTTACATTCTTGTTCGGTATCATGATGTGTTCACACTGGAATCTAATCTGACATCGGTCCACATTTAAAACCTCAATGTGAACGGCTATATCCAATCCAATCCAACTTTATTTGTTAAGCACTTTAAAGTTGACCAAAGTGCTGTACAGAAAAGTTACGCATAATTACATATAAAATACAACAATAAAATCAAACAACATAAACATGATATAGAAGAACATCGGATCCGAGCAGTGAATCTGAATTGACGTTTGCCGTCAGTAAATTGTCCATGTTAATATCAATATATCACTCGTTGTGTCAGTGTTCAGGACTGGCGTGTTCAGGGTTAGTATTAGGGGCTGTTTATACAACAGCTGGAAACTTTTTTTCCGCGTTTTGGCCGTTCATTTACACGACAATGGCGTTTTGGGGCTGGAAAACGCAAACTTTTAAAAACAAGATTTAAAGTGCGAGACTTTGAAAACTAGACCATTATCGTCTCTGTGTAAACTACAAAAACGCTAATGTGTTACGTGTTCAATCGCGTTACGGTTTCTTTACACAGTGACGTCGCCATCTACTGGCCGGACAGCAGAACACAGCCGTTTAACAGTGTTCACGGATCCGTGTGAACGAGCGTCTGTGTGCGCGAACATGCGCAGTAAATGCTCTTCTGTTTTTAGGTGGTCGTGTAAATGCGCCGTTAGACTTGTTCGCGAGTTTGATATTTCGGTGTTTCAGTGTTTGAAGGGTTAGTATTGATGAATCTGACATTTGAGTTTTACTGTCAGAGGGTTTTTAGTGTCTAATGGGTTTTCTTTTAGCTGGTATTTTGGGGGGTTAATATTTTTGTACGATATATCGGTATCGGCCGATATATGTTCATTTTTAATGTATTGGGCGGATAAATATTGTGTTTCCTCCCGCTGAGACTCTTCGGATGCGCACTGTTCAACATGATGCTTCTGAATTGTTTGAAATATGATTGAAATCCAGTTCAGTTCAACATTCGCACGTCTGTCAAATCATGACGAGAACGTTATAGTTGTGTGTTTGGAACATGGATTTTAATGGTGAGGCTTTTGATTTTGTAATCAGGCTCTCAAAAATTATATAAAAAATTGGATTTAGAGTTATCGGCCGATATATCGGTTATCGGCTTTAAAATATAAGGAATTATCGGTATCGGCCAAAATGTTGATATGGGTGCATCTCTAAATCTTTTAGGTTTTACTGTCCTCTGGGTTTTGGGAGTTTAGTAGGTTTGTTTAGAGGCGATGTTTAAAGGTTTAATATTTCTGAATCTGATGGTCTGATTGGTTCTGTTGGGGCTTTAGGTGATGTAAGTGGTCTTGGTAAACTCTACTGATAATGCTGTGAGTAAGTGTTTATTTCACGCCAGCATTTATCAGGATTTGAACGGCCTGTAGTTCCAGTGTTTGAGGGTTCAGTGTGCAGTGTTCTGACAGATGAAGCGTTTGAGATGTGTAGATGTGTAGATGTGGCGGTGCGAGGGAGAGCTGATCCTCCTCAGACGCGTGCGGCTTAAGTCCAGTCTAAACTGGAGACTGGTGTTTATAACTTCAGCAGCGAGAGAGCTCATGTTTAGATGTTCTGCTCTCAGCGAACCACATTTAGGCCCGGGGCAGGTGGTTTGGATCCCTGCGTGCCCTTTGACCCCTCACACACACACACACACACACACACACATGAGTGTAAACGGGGTGTCAGGAGCAGGAGGTGTTTGGGTGAGGTACCAATCACTTACTCTCTGATTCAAAGCCAGGAATAATGCAGGACTAGTTAACCCGTTGCAGGACTAGTTAACCCGTTGCAGGACTAGTTAACCCGTTGCAGGACTAGTTAACCCGTTGCAGGACTAGTTAACCCGTTGCAGGACTAGTTAACCCGTTGCAGGACTAGTTAACCCGTTGCAGGAGTAGTTCACATCTGTCCATCATAAGTGCATCTATCCATCATAAGTGCATTTATCCAGCTATGCTAATTCAACACTCTAATATGATGATTTGATGCTCAAGAAACATTTATGATTATCAGTGTTGAAAACAGTTTCATGTTTTTGTGGAAACGATCATATCTTATTTTTCAGGATTCTTTGAAGAATAGAAAGTTCAGAAGAACTTTGAAATAGAATCTTGTGTAACATTACAAAGCTGTCACTTTTGATCAGTTGAATGAGTAAAAGTATTGATTGATGGTTGTCCTGTAATGTGTGTCGAGCCGCTGTAGTGTGTGTGTGTTACACTGATGTGTTCTCGTGTGTGTGTGTGTGTCTCCAGAACGAGCAGCAGTTGGACTGTGCGCTGGACCTGATGAGGCGTCTGCCTCCGCAACAGATCGAGAAGAACCTCAGCGACCTCATCGACCTGGTCAGTGTGTGTGTGTGTGTGTCCTTCACAAGCTCTGAAACATCTCCAGAAATCACAGACTCGAGCGTTTGAACTCTTCTGAAGTCTTGTGATGCTCTGTGTGAAGAACATTAGTGCTATTTATATACGCTCACACTGATCTCTATTTATGTCTGTTTTTATTTGTTTTTGCAATTTTATTATGCTTTTTAGATTATTTTATATTTCTGTTTAGTCTTTTATATTTATTTTAGGGTTAGCAATTTGGTTATGTGCTTTTATTAGATTTGTTTTTTATATATTTCTATTTAACTTTAATTTATGTTTTAGTGTATATATATGTATGTATATATATATATATGTATACATACACTAAAACTGAAATATAAGTGAGTGTGTATATAAAAGTGTGTGTGATGCATATATTTTTTTCCCCATTTTAGTAATTCTATGTGCTCTTGTCATTTTTTTTTTATATTTTATATTAATTAAATATATTTCTATTTAACTTTAATTTGTATTTCAGTTTTAGTGTATATAAATATCTATATAATTTTTTCGTTTTAGTAATTCTGTGCTTTTGTCATTTTTATTAGTTTTTGTTTGTTTTTTAGAACATTTTCTATATAAATTTAATTTAAGGTTTTAGTAATTTTAGTTAAACTTAAACCTAAAGTATGAAAATATATATATATTCGTCAATTGAAATAAATATAAAATACAAAATTTAAAACTTAAACAGTTTTTCATCTTAATTTTTTTGTCATATTAGAATTTATTTCTTCTTAATTTCATTTAAGGAGTTTTTTAATCGTCCGTGAATCTCATGCACTCAGTGTTGAATGTGCCTATTCCCAGCGAGTCATGTGACTTCAGAAGAGTTTGACCGAGCTCTGAGTTAAGTTTCACTCGGACGTCTCCGGTAAATCCCTCACACTGTTACGCCGAGAGAAACACATTAGACTGAAATGGTATTTTCATGATACGAAACAGACTCCAGTAATCTCTTAGATAACGCTCTTTCAGTAGCGCACGACTGTTATGATGCTTTTATTGTGTTTTTGAGCAGTCTGTTGTCATCATGCGTAAGAGAGCGCTGTGAAAGATGTCCAGTTCTCTGCTTCTGTGAGTCAGAGCTCAGTGTGAAGTCTGAACTGTGTGTTGGTTCGGTCTGTTGTTAGCGGTTATTAGCGCTGGTGTCAGTCACGCAGCGGGGGCGAACAGCTCTCAGTGTGTGTGTGTGTGTGTGTGTGACGCTTGATGCTTCAGTAATGAGTGTGTGACAGGAATCCACTTCCTCTCCAGCAGGGTGAATCATTTGTTGTGTGTGTGTGTTCAGGTGCCCAGCCTGTGTGAAGACCTGCTGTCGTCTGTGGATCAGCCGCTGAAGATCGCTCGTGATAAAGTCGTGGGCAAAGACTATCTGCTGTGCGACTACAACCGCGACGGCGACTCCTACAGGTCAGAGGTCAACCACTCCATGCTCACATACATGACAGAACACACCAGAACCTTTAACATTTTAAAATATTCAGTAAATTGTTTGATTTAGCGCTGTTTTTGATGATGAATTTGTATTAAATCACGAATACAGAAAAATGAAAGCGCACAACATTTCTGAAATGCTAACACATACTGTTAAAATTGTAATAAATTAAGTTAAAATTTTGAATTCAGTGGATTAAATGTGCTTTAATTAAACCATTGAAAAACGGATTCCAGAAAAATGAATTTGGGAAAATAAAATATATTTCATAGGGCCCTAAAAATATTATTTGTTAAACTCTTAATAAATTGTTGTTAAATTGCATACGTTTCATAATTTTAATTTAGACATGATTTTGGATTACTAAAACTTAATTTAACCATTCCAGAGCGATTACAATGGTGTGTGTTTGTGCGCTCTGATGGCGTGTGTGTGTTTGCGCGCTCTGATGATGTCACGTGTGTTTGCTCGCTCTGATGATGTCACGTGTGTGTTTGCTCGCTCTGATGATGTCACGTGTGTTTGCTCGCTCTGATGGCGTGTGTGTGTTTGCGCGCTCTGATGATGTCACGTGTGTTTGCTCGCTCTGATGATGTCACGTGTGTGTTTGCTCGCTCTGATGATGTCACGTGTGTTTGCTCGCTCTGATGATGTCACGTGTGTGTTTGCGCGCTCTGATGATGTCACGTGTGTGTTTGCTTGCTCTGATGATGTCACGTGTGTGTTTGCTCGCTCTGATGATGTCACGTGTGTGTTTGCTCGCTCTGATGATGTCACGTGTGTGTTTGCGCGCTCTGATGATGTCACACGTGTGTTTGCGTGTCCCAGATCCCCCTGGAGTAACAAGTACGAGCCCCCGATCGACGATGGAGCGATGCCCTCCGCGCGGCTCAGGAAGCTGGAGGTGGAGGCCAACAACGCCTTCGACCAGTACCGAGACCTGTGAGTACAAGCCCCTCCCCCTCAGCACCCGCCGCGCTGCCATTGGCTGACGCGTTCTGCTCCGCCCACAGGTACTTCGAGGGCGGGGTCTCCTCCGTCTACCTGTGGGATCTGGATCACGGGTTTGCTGGAGTCATCCTCATCAAGAAGGCCGGCGACGGCTCCAAGAAGATCAAGGGATGCTGGGACTCCATCCATGTGGTGGAGGTGCAGGTAAGACACACATCCAGGAAGTGATGTCATTTGCAATGGCAGCGAAACAGGAAGTGTGTGAATGTGTGTGTGTGTGTGTGTGTGTGTGTGTGTGTTTCAGGAGAAGTCCAGCGGCCGCACGGCTCATTATAAACTCACGTCCACCGTCATGCTGTGGCTTCAGACCACCAAAACCGGCTCTGGAACCATGAACCTGGGCGGCAGCCTCACTCGACAGGTAACACTCGCACACACACACACACACTTATACTCGCGTGTCCAGTTACTGTGTGCTGCTGACCTGTGTGTGTGTGTCTCTCAGATGGAGAAAGATGAGACGGTCGGCGAATCTTCCCCTCACATTGCCAACATCGGACGCCTGGTGGAGGTGATACTCACTCACTCACTCACTCACTCACTCACTCACTCACTCACTCACTCACTCACTCACTCACTCTCACACACACTCACTCACTCACTCACTCACTCACTCACTCACACTCACTCACTCACTCACTCACTCACTCACTCACACTCACTCACTCACTCACTCACTCACACTCACTCACACTCACTCACTCACTCACTCACTCACTCACTCACTCACTCACACTCACTCACTCACTCACTCACACTCACTCACTCACTCACACTCACTCACTCACTCACTCACTCACTCACACTCACTCACTCACTCACTCACTCACACTCACACTCACTCACTCACACTCACTCACTCACTCACTCACTCACTCACTCACTCACTCACTCACTCACTCACACTCACTCACACTCACTCACTCACTCACTCACACTCACTCACACTCTCTCACACTCACTCACTCACTCACTCACTCACTCACTCACTCACTCACTCACTCACTCACTCACACTCACTCATTCACACTCACTCACTCACACTCACTCACTCACTCACTCACTCACACTCACTCACTCACTCACTCACACTCACTCACACTCTCTCACACTCACTCACTCACTCACTCACTCACTCACTCACTCACTCACTCACTCACTCACTCACTCACACTCACTCATTCACACTCACTCACTCACTAGGGGTTGCACGACTACTGATTTCTGCTAGTCGATTTCTTATCAAAACAATACTCGAGTTACTCGACTACTCGTCGTTTATGCTACTGTATGAAAAGACATGAAATAGCTAGATCTTATCAATAAACATTTATTAATTCATAGCCTAATGCAACAATTACATAAGTAAACTCTCAAACATTATAATTATGACATTTCATTTTTAAATTTTCATGTAACAGTCTAAAGCCAAATAAATAGCCGTTCTTGCCTTTCATTTCAGACGTAGACCTGCTTCTAGGGGCCGTTCACATATCGCGTCTTTTCCGCGCTCAAGGTCGTTATTTCAAATGTAGCGTTATTTTTAATGAAAGCAACGGACGCGGTGCGCTAGTTTGTCCAGGCGTGTTTTTCCTTCTCATCTCCAGAAATATATCTAGTAGTAAAGCTAATGCAAGGGCTAGAAATAAATTAATCTTTTGCTGAATGATACTTCTTCGTCTTCATCATGTAGAGCGCAGTTTGGTTGCATAGCAACGACAGACGCCGCGGGAGCGCAAGCGCTTGTAGAAGACAGCGGCACGGCCGCGCGCGCTTTCCACACGTTTTTAGACACAATATGTGAACGGCCTCTTGCAGAGTTGGCCAAATTACAATATTTTTGTCATCCTTGATGAAATTCTTCCACACATCTGACGCGTGGTGTCTGTTGGTGACGTTCGCCATTTTTAATTAATTTATGTTTAATGGACGCTCGAGTTGTCGATTGTTTCCGACAGCGTCGACTAGTGGTTGAAGTAGTCGATCTATCGACTACTCGACTAGTCTATGCAAGCCCTATCACTCACACACACATACTCACTCACACTCACTCACTCACTCACTCACTCACACTCACTCACTCACTCACTCACTCACTCACTCACTCACACTCACTCACTCACTCACTCACTCACTCACACTCACTCACTCACTCACTCACACTCACTCACTCACTCACTCACTCACTCACTCACTCACTCACTCACTCACTCACTCTCACTCACTCACTCACTCACACTCACTCACTCACTCACTCACTCACTCACTCACTCACTCACTCACTCACACTCACTCACTCACTCTCACTCACTCACTCACTCACACTCACTCACACTCACTCACTCACACTCACTCACACTCACTCACTCTCACTCACACTCACTCACACTCACTCACTCACTCACTCACACTCACTCACTCACTCACTCACTCACTCACACTCACTCACACTCACTCAATTCAATTCAATTCAATTCAAAATGAGCTTTATTAGCATGACTGTGTAACACAATGTTGCCAAAGCATCAACATATATAAATAATAAAACAAATAAAACATATATGTATAGATCATGTCATATGTAGCATAGTAAATATAAATAAATAGATAAATAAACACAATCTATCCTAATAAATGAATAAGTACAGTGGGTCTCTCTAGAGCAGGGGTGGGCAAACTTTTTGGCTCAAGGGCCACACTGGGTTTTAAAAATTTGACAGAGGGCCGGCCCAGTAGCAGATTATGAAGCACAATCTCATGAAAGTGCGTATCTATACCACAAATTTTATTTCTTGTGCCATTTATATGCCAAAAAGTTTTTTTTTTTTTTTTGGATTTTTTTTTTTTTTTCTGCGTGCATGCTACACACTGTAAACCCCTTGGTTAGGATTAGGGGTGTGGAGTGCGTGCCTATTACACGCCATAAAGTGCATATCATATGCACGCGAAAACATATTATGCACTACAAATACAATTCGTGGTATTCACACTTTCATAAGATCGGGCTCAGCAAACAGACAACGTTGTGGCAATGTCTGTGCGAAATTCAACAGCTGAGAGACGACATTCTGACAATACATTTTTTATGCTAGATATCCCCAGTGGCGGTTCTACATTGAATTACACTCAGGGCGAGACCCATTTCGAGCCCCCCCCCCCCCCCCAAATAATATTTCTTACCCCAATGGCAGATATGTTTTGCTTGTTTTAAGCAAAAACCCCATTTTTATTTATTTCTCCCGAAAACAAGATTTAATATCTTATGTCATTTTACTACTTTAGTAAAATAACGTTATGCATCTTTATTTAAGAAATGTTTGATATTTGGACTGGAAACAAGACAAAAATACCAAGTAAGAAAAGCATTTTTGCAGTGTAATAACTGAACTTGCAACAGTTTTGTTGCAAAGAACAATATTATGGTGAAATTAGATCTCGTGTTTGAGTTAAAACCGAATTATTGTTATATAGCAAGAATCATAGCAAAAAGGCTAACAAATAAGAGTTATACCCACCAATTAATATTGCCCCTTCATTCATGACATGGATACCGTAATCATACAGAGAAAACATAGATGCATTGCATACCTTTATCTTTCGCTCGTTTCTAAATTGGGCACCTGATGGCTTTGACCTTTCTTGTCCATCTCTTATTTGGCACTCGACATCGACAATCAACAGATCCCCTGATCCCCCATAACTGTCACTCACGTCACGAGTCACGACCAGAAGTCAAGACTAAACCAATTCACCTGGGTGGTGGTGACCAAGTAATCGTTTTGTATTACCTATTTTTATTAGCCATTCAGACCATTCAGAAAAACAAAACTGTGCAGGAAATATAGAGGCCTGTATTTATAATATTATGAATGAAATGTGCGTTATTTGGAAGAAAGTCGAGGTGTGACTGACTTCGATAACTATATGGATCCCCCCCCTTGTCCGTTCCATTTGGGAGAGACCCAGAGGTGAACTATTATCCGCGCATCCGCGCCCTCTCTCCTTTCCCCTTCTCAAACAAACCGCTTATGTGCACGGCATCTTCTCAGCAAGCATGGGCGCCTGCAGCTGAGAGGGGGCGCAAATTTGCCAATTCCCCACACAGTGAAATGATAGATAATACAAAACCGCTTCGCAGCGCAGAT
>NC_138234.1:1293485-1300985 GCF_964197995.2 Scardinius erythrophthalmus
ATCGGATACTTGTGATAAAATAAATATTTTGATTCCTCTTATTAACCCTTTGAGCATTTCAGTGTGACTCTAAACCACTGAAGCGAGAGACTCTGTTTTCTGTGTTCTGTGTATCAGTGTAGTGGATCCAGCAGCTCTTAAAGTGACAGCAGCCTAATATTCCTGATATAACATATAACATATATGCCTATATATATATATATATAATAGTGTTATTTTACATTTGATTGCAGTTTCTGAACCTGAAAATCTTAAAACCGTTTATTTCAATCGCATCTTTGTTCAGTTGTGTCTATTTGTTGCGATTTGTTAATTTTTTATTTGTTCTTTTTTAATTCAAATTCAACACGGTCGTTTGTAGTGTGAACGCAGCTTAAGGTTTTGCTTTTTGTACCTTATTGGAATCAAAATTAAGAATCGATAAGCAGAATAGAAATCGTTAAGATTCAGACGATGCCCAACCCCAGTGAGTAGCTCGTTAAACTCAGTGCAGATTCATGCGGTTGATTCAGTTTGCGATGGAAAAGTCATTGACGTGTGTGTGTGTTTTCCTCTCTTACGTCTGTGTGTGTGTGTTTCAGGAGCGTCCAGACGCTGGCGGATAAATCGAAGCAGGAGGCTCTGAAGAACGACCTGATGATCGCGCTTAGCCAACGCAAACAGCAAAGCTAGAGACCATCTCTCTCTCTCTCACTCTCACTCTCTCTCTCTCTCTGTCTCTCCACCTCACTCTCTCTGTCTGTGGAAAACAAATGAAAAAGGAGAAAAGGCTTTTTGTTTTTTGTTCAATGCACCCGTCTCTCTCTCTCTCTGTCTGTAATCATGTAGTATTAAGCCAGTGCTATTTGTTTGTGTCTGATTGATGACATCACCGTGGGGGCGGAGCTTTTCTCCCGCCATCAGAAGAACAAGTTTTCCAGGAGAGGCGGGATATATAAATATATATAAATATACACACATGTATGTATTATGACCTCTATCATTAATATTGATTTTGCTGTTAATATTAAATGTTCTGTTTGAATCCACACAGATGAGTGTGAGTGTGTGTGTATGTGCGAGTGTGTGTGTCATTAACAAAAGCAGCAAACATATTCCTCCCGTCTCTCTGTCCATCTGGGAGCGTCAGACGGTTTCGTTGTTTTCTTCAGGGTGGATTATGTCAATTTTTTTTTTTTTTTTTTGTTATTTTTTGTTTGTTTTTTGTAAAGCTTACAAGTTGTTTTAGGGCCTCCAGCTACAATAAAAATAGTAAAAACTAACTGTGTGTTATGTGTGTTTAAAACGTTTTACTGTAAAATGCTGGTAAACATACACAAGTTGCTTTGGTGCTCCACAATCATTCACTATCATGGCTCTTTCTCACATAATAAAGTCAATTACACGCTAATCAATATTTCATCAGCATAAATTCATTTGTAACAGGCCGGATAATATCCAGTAAATCGGCCGTTATCACGGATTATACACACATCTCTCATCTTCTCTGGTGATTAATTAATCATATCTTAATGAAATTAATAATCACACAGTAAATCTGTGTTTGGTGAGGAGACTTTCCTTCTCAGTCATGTTAAGACTAATCTTTAGCTCTCAATAAATGCGAGCTGTTGTTTAAACTGTCTGTTTTTTATACAAATTTTGACACTCTAGTATTTTCATATTAATTCTTACTTGTTCTCTTCTTTTGATTACTCTCGTTATTTCATTTTTGGACGACATTTTATCCTCAGGAAAAAAAGAGCGCGAATCTTGGCCGAGCCGTTGCTGGGCAGAATAGAATATTTTATAAAATATGTGGAAACATTAGGTCGAGATACGTGTCGTAAAATAATAACCACACGATTGTACCCCATATAAATCATATCCGGTAGAGTTATTCCGCAATTATCTGTGATGAGAAGGTTCGTTAGATCACGTGCCCCGCTTCACATCATCCGTGGAACAGCGTCCTCTATCGATAGTCCAATACAAACGCAGTTCACAGGGCACGTGCTGCTATTGATTTAAATGAGTCAGGGCAGTAAATATAAATATTAAACGTATTAGAAGGTATTTAAATATTATTATGTACCACAGAAACACACTCGTTATTTCAAGATAATAGATTTGACCCATCTGTGAGGTAAAACGGTATAACTGCACATGCGCTGACATGTTCGGGACAGCAGGAGGCGCCAAGATAACATCAAACATTTCTGGGGGAAAATAATCATATAATATTATTTAAACAACTCAGGAGCTCTGCTAATGCACCAGTAACACAAAACACACAACTCTCACGCGGACAACTGAAAGAGCTTTTCCCGACTCATTTCACTGATATGTGAATGATATGCGGCTTTGTTTAGCCGTCGGATGCATTTCTGTTTCATTTTAAAATTGATGACTTAGCTATTTATTTATATATTTTGCTCCTTTATAAATGTGCATTAATGATGTTAATGTTGCAAAGCAGACCAAATAACCTAACCAAATCATCAGTCACAATCGTCAGTTTTAATATTTTTTTTTTTTTTTTTTTTACTAGCCTATTATTTGGCGGTTCAGTGGAGAGTTCAGAACGTCCGTTTTTAACGTTTAAACTTTTTTCTTGGTTTGGCGAACGTTATTTCATTTTATCATTCTGCAATCATTATAGGAAGAACGTTCTGAAAAAAAGCAGTAACGTAAAAAACAAACAAACAAACAAACAAACAAACAAAAAAATAGACAAACGTTCCATTAACGAAATGTTTTAGTGCTAACGTTTTGAGAACATTATTAAAGACCAGATAACTGCACGAACGACCAGAAAAGCGCGATATAAATACAATTTATTATTATTATTATTATTATTATTAATAACATTAACGTTACTAGAATAACGTTTGTTCATACTTTGACAAAACGTTCCCTGTTAGCTTGGGATAATTGTTATTTGCATCTTTATAGCCTTTCTGGAACTTGCCAGCTTTGTGTATTTGTAGTGCACTGTTATTAAATAGTAATACAACAATTTTAACGCTCTTTCGACGCTAAAGGACTGAGTCTTATACAATTATTTACTCAGTAAAATGACTTGATTTTCCTCGAGTCTCCAGAGCAAATATATTTCCTGAATAGCATCGGCAGGGTGTCTTGGGGCAGTTGCCCTTTTGAGATCTGCCCCCACTGCACCCCCCTCTCTCCCTCTCCCTCTGTTTCTCTCTCTCCCGACGCTCTGAATCAGGTTTATGTTAATGATCCCCCTCCCCGGATTCACTGGAGGTGTGTGTGTGTGTGTGTGTGTGTGTGACCGCAGTGCGTGGATCAGCATGGAGACTCCACACGCCAACTTTGAAGGGAAAAACTGGATGTAATTCATTCTCCGTGGAAGAGCAGCAGCGAGGAGCGATGAAGTGGGATTTGTTGCTCATTGTTTTCGGGTGGTTTGAACTCCCGTGGCTCGTGGATTGTTTCGATGTGCACGTGAGTGAGGATGCGGGACCGGGCACCGCGATCGCGATCACCGGCTCCTGCGCGCTGGACCAGCTCATCGTTCCCCGGTTCGCGGAGAGTTTCCTTCACCGGGATGCGGGAGTGCTCACTTTCTCCGGCGCTTTGAACTGCGAATCGGTTCTTTCGAACCCGTTCTCTGTGTACGCGATCATGGACTGTGTGGATAAGGCGTCCGGGTTTAGACACCTTTTAACCAGCCAGTATAATGTGCACGTCCACGGAAAGAACTGTGCTCTTAAACGCAAACGCGAAGAAAAACTAGACGTGGAGATTATAAGTTTAATAGATGCTTCAGAGTGTCATGAGGCGGGAACCGCTGTTTTCCGTGTGTTTGATGTGTTACCGGGCAACCCGACGCAGTGTAACATAACCGGGACTTCAGCGTTTTACGTCTCCGAGGGTCGTTTGTTTACTTCGGCTCCGCTGTGTTTCCCTCGCGACTCTATGCTAGAGTTTCAGCTGCGCTGCGTGGGACGCGCACGTACGGGTGTGGCGCATGCGCACTGGCGCGTGGGTCGCGGTCCGTTCACTCAAACACACCTGAGGACGTTACTTAAACGGGCCGCGCGCTCAAACTCAGGGCTTCTGAGCAGGAGGAGAAGGAACGTAAACAATAACCCTCAGTTTCAACCTCCCATGTATCAGGTGTCCGTTCCAGAGAATCAACCATCCGGGACTTTTGTAGTTGTTTTAAAAGCTGTTGACCCGGACGAGGGTGAAGCTGGCAGGTTGGAATACTTCTTAGAGGCCTTGTTTGATAGTCGTTCCAACAATCTTTTCGCCGTTGACCCAGCGACCGGAGTTGTTTCCACCGTGGAGATACTAGATAGAGAAACGAAGGACACGCATGTGTTTAGAGTCACGGCTGTGGATCACGGAACGCCACGACGAACGGCCATGGCGACTCTCACCGTAACGGTTAGCGATACAAACGATCACGACCCTGTCTTCGAACAGGAAGACTATAAAGAAAGCGTGCGAGAAAACTTGGAAATCGGTTACGAGGTCTTGACTGTACGTGCCACGGATGGCGACGCTCCCGTCAACGGAAACATCCTTTATCATTTGCTAAACAATGGGACTAACAACGTATTCGAGATCGATTCCCGCTCCGGCGTTATTCGCACACGAGGTCTAGTCGACCGCGAAACTGTTGAATCCTACATGCTACTGATTGAAGCGAACGATCAAGGCCGTGACCCCGGGCCTCGCAGCGCTACGGCAACCGTGTGCATTGTTGTGGAGGACGATAACGACAACGCACCACAGTTCAGCGAGAAACGCTACGTCGTTCAAGTTCCCGAAGACTTGACGCCCAACACGGAAATCCTGCAGGTTACGGCGACCGACCAGGACTGGGGGAACAACGCTGTGGTCCATTTCAGCATCATGAGCGGAAACACGCGAGGCCAGTTCTACATTGATGCTCAAACGGGGAAACTGGACCTTGTGAGTCAGCTGGATTACGAGATTAATAAAGAGTACATGCTTCGCATTCGAGCGCAAGATGGCGGACGCCCGCCGCTCTCCAACATCAGCGGCCTCGTCACGGTGCAAGTTCTTGACGTTAACGACAATGCGCCGATATTCGTCAGCACTCCGTTCCAGGCTACGGTGCTGGAAAACGTTCCCGTCGGATACTCCGTCATTCACATTCAAGCTATAGACGCCGATGCTGGCGAAAACTCCCGTTTGGAATACCGTCTCACGGAGACTACGCCAAACTTCCCATTCGCCATTAACAACAGCACAGGCTGGATTATAGTAGCGTCCGAGTTGGATAGAGAAAGCTTGGACTTTTATAACTTCGGAGTGGAAGCACGAGACCACGGAACGCCGGCTATGTCTTCCTCCGCTAGCATTAGCATGACCATTCTAGACGTTAATGACAACAACCCTGAGTTTACGCAAAAGGCGTATTACATGCGTCTGAACGAGGACGCGGCTGTAGGAACGAGTGTCGTAACCGTGTCCGCCGTCGATCAGGATATCAACAGCGTTGTGACGTATCAGATCTCAAGCGGAAACACCAGAAATCGTTTCTCTATCACCAGCCAGAGCGGCGGAGGCTTAATAACGCTCGCGCTACCGCTAGACTACAAGCTTGAGAGACAATACGTGCTAACCGTCATGGCGTCAGACGGCACACGCTTCGACACGGGGAAGGTTTACGTTAACGTCACGGATGCTAACACTCACAGACCAGTCTTCCAGAGCTCACATTACACCGTCAACATCAACGAGGACCGGGTCGTCGGCACAACAGTGGTGATGATCAGTGCAACGGACGAGGATACGGGCGAAAACGCTCGGATAACATACTTCATGGACGATAGCATCCCTCAGTTTCACATCGACGCGGACAGCGGAGCCGTAACCACGCGGTTGGAGCTGGACTACGAAGATCAAGTTTCGTACACGCTCGCCATCACGGCTCGAGACAATGGCATCCCGCAGAAATCCGACACTACGTACCTTGAGATCCTTGTGAATGACGTGAATGACAACTCACCCGTGTTCCTACGGGATCGTTACTTAGGCTCCGTTACAGAAGACATTCCCGTGTTCTCCAGCGTTTTGCAAGTCTCCGCGATCGACCGTGACTCAGGCCTCAACGGGCGAGTTTTCTACACGTTCCAGGGCGGAGAAGATGGCGACGGCGACTTCATCATCGAGTCCACGTCGGGGATCGTTCGCACGCTGCGACGACTTGACCGAGAAAACACGCCTATCTATAACCTCCAAGCGTTTGCGGTTGATAAAGGAGTTCCGGCGCTCAAAACGCCGGTTGACATTCAAGTAACCGTTTTAGATGTGAACGATAACCCGCCTGTGTTCGAGAAAGACGAGTTTGATATCTTCGTGGAGGAGAACAGTCCCATCGGGCTTGTTGTGGCTCACATATCCGCGTCAGACCCGGACGAAGGCAGCAACGCTCAAATCATGTACCAAATCGTCGAAGGCAATATCCCTGAGGTCTTCCAACTGGACATCTTCTCCGGAGAGCTCACCGCTCTGACCGACCTCGACTACGAGACTCGCTCGGAGTACGTCATCGTGGTTCAGGCCACATCCGCTCCACTAGTCAGCAGAGCCACGGTCCACATCAAACTCGTCGACAGGAACGACAACATCCCCGTCCTCAAGAACTTCCAGATCATTTTTAACAATTACGTCACCGATAAGACCAGCAGCTTCCCTTCGGGAGTGATCGGGCGGATCCCGGCGCACGACCCGGACGTCTCGGATCAGCTCCACTACAGCTTTGAGGCGGGAAATGAGCTGAATTTGGTGATTCTGAACCGGAGCACCGGAGAGATCCGACTCAGCCGAGCCCTGGACAACAACAGACCGCTGGAGGCGTCCATGAAGATCTCAGTCTCAGGTAACAAGCTGTTTCTTTCAGTTCTACAGAGGGGCTTTCGCACCGGGTAGTTATAGGAACTCAGTCATAGGAACTCGCCACCAGGGTGGTTCCCCGAGAACTAATGGTTCTCCTAGGATCGCTTTCCTGGTTGCGTTCGCCAGTAGGAACTCTGAAGTGATGTAAGCCACACTTGTTGTTGTGACTTTTATTTTGACAGCGCTTAGAAAGTACGGTTGAGAGGTCCATCTATCACTGTTTTACATGTTCGTAGAGTTAGTTTGTGGAGTAAAGGGGCTTTCGCACCAGAGAAACCTTCTCATAGTTCCTAGAACTATTGGTGGAAGTTCCCGGATTTTGGCGTGTTCGCACCGCAGGAACTAGGAATGATATTAGTTCAAGGAACTCCTTTTGGAGGAACTAATTTACTCCTACTTTAGAGTCGGCCTAAACCAGCGCTATAGGAACTACAGTGACGGTAGTGTTCGCTGATTGGCCGAACGCACGCGAAACAACAGCATCCGCCATTTAAACACACAGATTATTGCCAATATATTTACTGCAGAAACTAACTCTACGAACATGTAAAACAGGGATAGATGAAGCTCTTAACCTTTACACTGAGGAGAAAATCCAACGCAACTTTGAGGAGATCA
>NC_138234.1:1305985-1308485 GCF_964197995.2 Scardinius erythrophthalmus
TGGCGGTCAGGCTAGTTTGTGTGTTGAGTGTGTGTTGGCGTGATGTTCTGGCGGTCAGGCTGGTTTGTGTGTTGAGTGTGTGTTAGCGTGATGTTCTGGCGGTCAGGCTAGTTTGTGTGTTGAGCGTGTGTTAGCGTGATGTTCTGGCGGTCAGGCTAGTTTGTGTGTTGAGTGTGTGTTAGCGTGATGTTCTGGCGGTCAGGCTAGTTTGTGTGTTGAGTGTGTGTTAGCGTGATGTTCTGGCGGTCAGGCTAGTTTGTGTGTTGAGTGTGTGTTAGCGTGATGTTCTGGCGGTCAGGCTAGTTTGTGTGTTGAGTGTGTGTTAGCGTGATGTTCTGGCGGTCAGGCTAGTTTGTGTGTTGAGTGTGTGTTAGCGTGATGTTCTGGCGGTCAGGCTGGTTTGTGTGTTGAGTGTGTGTTAGCGTGATGTTCTGGCGGTCAGGCTAGTTTGTGTGTTGAGTGTGTGTTAGCGTGATGTTCTGGCGGTCAGGCTAGTTTGTGTGTTGAGTGTGTGTTAGCGTGATGTTCTGGCGGTCAGGCTGGTTTGTGTGTTGAGTGTGTGTTAGCGTGATGTTCTGGCGGTCAGGCTGGTTTCTGTGTTGAGTGTGTGTTAGCGTGATGTTCTGGCGGTCAGGCTAGTTTGTGTGTTGAGTGTGTGTTAGCGTGATGATGTTCTGGCGGTCAGGCTAGTTTGTGTGTTGAGTGTGTGTTAGCGTGATGATGTTCTGGCGGTCAGGCTAGTCTGTGTGTTGAATGTGTGTTAGCGTGATGTTCTGGCGGTCAGGCTGGTTTGTGTGTTGAGTGTGTGTTAGCGTGATGTTCTGGCGGTCAGGCTAGTTTGTGTGTTGAGTGTGTGTTAGCGTGATGTTCTGGCGGTCAGGCTAGTTTGTGTGTTGAGTGTGTGTTAGCGTGATGTTCTGGCGGTCAGGCTGGTTTGTGTGTTGAGTGTGTGTTAGCGTGATGTTCTGGCGGTCAGGCTAGTTTGTGTGTTGAGTGTGTGTTAGCGTGATGTTCTGGCAATCAGGCTAGTTTGTGTGTTGAGTGTGTGTTAGCGTGATGTTCTGGCGGTCAGGCTGGTTTGTGTGTTGAGTGTGTGTTAGCGTGATGTTCTGGCGGTCAGGCTAGTTTGTGTGTTGAGTGTGTGTTAGCGTGATGATGTTCTGGCGGTCAGGCTAGTTTGTGTGTTGAGTGTGTGTTAGCGTGATGTTCTGGCGGTCAGGCTAGTTTGTGTGTTGAGTGTGTGTTGGCGTGATGTTCTGGCGGTCAGGCTGGTTTGTGTGTTGAGTGTGTGTTAGCGTGATGTTCTGGCGGTCAGGCTAGTTTGTGTGTTGAGCGTGTGTTAGCGTGATGTTCTGGCGGTCAGGCTAGTTTGTGTGTTGAGTGTGTGTTAGCGTGATGTTCTGGCGGTCAGGCTAGTTTGTGTGTTGAGTGTGTGTTAGCGTGATGTTCTGGCGGTCAGGCTAGTTTGTGTGTTGAGTGTGTGTTAGCGTGATGTTCTGGCGGTCAGGCTAGTTTGTGTGTTGAGTGTGTGTTAGCGTGATGTTCTGGCGGTCAGGCTAGTTTGTGTGTTGAGTGTGTGTTAGCGTGATGTTCTGGCGGTCAGGCTGGTTTGTGTGTTGAGTGTGTGTTAGCGTGATGTTCTGGCGGTCAGGCTAGTTTGTGTGTTGAGTGTGTGTTAGCGTGATGTTCTGGCGGTCAGGCTAGTTTGTGTGTTGAGTGTGTGTTAGCGTGATGTTCTGGCGGTCAGGCTGGTTTGTGTGTTGAGTGTGTGTTAGCGTGATGTTCTGGCGGTCAGGCTGGTTTCTGTGTTGAGTGTGTGTTAGCGTGATGTTCTGGCGGTCAGGCTAGTTTGTGTGTTGAGTGTGTGTTAGCGTGATGATGTTCTGGCGGTCAGGCTAGTTTGTGTGTTGAGTGTGTGTTAGCGTGATGATGTTCTGGCGGTCAGGCTAGTCTGTGTGTTGAATGTGTGTTAGCGTGATGTTCTGGCGGTCAGGCTGGTTTGTGTGTTGAGTGTGTGTTAGCGTGATGTTCTGGCGGTCAGGCTAGTCTGTGTGTTGAGTGTGTGTTAGCGTGATGTTCTGGCGGTCAGGCTAGTTTGTGTGTTGAGTGTGTGTTAGCGTGATGTTCTGGCGGTCAGGCTGGTTTGTGTGTTGAGTGTGTGTTAGCGTGATGTTCTGGCGGTCAGGCTAGTTTGTGTGTTGAGTGTGTGTTAGCGTGATGTTCTGGCGGTCAGGCTGGTTTGTGTGTTGAGTGTGTGTTAGCGTGATGTTCTGGCGGTCAGGCTAGTTTGTGTGTTGAGTGTGTGTTAGCGTGATGTTCTGGCGGTCAGGCTAGTTTGTGTGTTGAGTGTGTGTTAGCGTGATGTTCTGGCAATCAGGCTAGTTTGTGTGTTGAGTGTGTGTTGGCGTGATGTTCTGGCGGTCAGGCTGGTTTGTGTGTTGAGTGTGTGTTAGCGTGATGTTCTGGCGGTCAGGCTAGTTTGTGTGTTGAGTGTGTGTTA
>NC_138234.1:1318485-1320985 GCF_964197995.2 Scardinius erythrophthalmus
TTATTTAAGTGATCAGTCAATATGAACCAATTAATTTAAGTGAATGATTTAAATAAACAGTTTTTTTTAAGTGAACCATGCAAACCATGAGCTGATTAATTTAAGTGAACTGTCCGAATTAACCGATTCATTATTATAAATCATGCAAATGAACCGATTCATTTTGGTGAATCATTCAAATGAACCAATACATTTGAGCGACCGTTCAACTGAAGCGATTCATTTAAGTGAACCATGAAAATGAACTGATTCATTTAAGTGAATCATCCAAATAAACCAATTCATTTTAGTGACCAGTTCAAATGAACCGATTCATGTAAGTGGACCATGCAAATGAACCGATTCATTTTAGTGAATCATCCAAAAGAGCCAATTCATTTTAGCGACCCATTTAAATGAACCGATTCATGTAAGTGGACCATGCAAATGAACCGATTCATTTGAGTGAATCATCCAAATGAGCCAATTAATTTTAGTGAATCATCCAAATGAGCCAATTCATTTTAGCGACCCGTTCAACTGAACCGATTGATTTAAGAGAACCATCAAAGTTAAAATAAGTTCTTTCTGTGAGTCTCTTCAGTTTAGCATGGCTGCTGTTTTGAGTGTGTTCAGAATGCTTCATCTGACTGTGGACTCCTCTGTCTCTGCAGACGGTGTTCACTCAGTGTCGGCTCAGTGTCTGCTTCAGGTCACCGTCATCACCGACGAGATGCTCTCCAACAGCATCACGCTGCGATTGGCCAACACGTCCCAGGAGCGCTTCCTCTCGCTGCGATTGGCCCAGTTCCTGGAGGGCGTGGCCCGCGTTCTCTCGGCGTCCCGCGAAGACGTGGTGGTGTTCAACATCCAGGACGACACCGACGTCAACGCCGGCATCCTGAACGTCAGCCTGTCCGTGGCCCTGCCGGCCGAGGAGTCGCAGGGTCACGAGGTCGCGACCCGGCTGGGCGAGTTCTTCGGGTCGGAGGAGCTTCAGGAGCGCTTGTATCTGAACCGGAGTCTCCTGGCGCAGATCTCCTCGCAGGAGGTGCTCCCGTTCGACGACAACATCTGCCTGCGCGAGCCGTGCGAGAACTACATGAAGTGTGTGTCCGTGCTGAAGTTCGACAGCCTGGCGCCGTTCGTGGCGTCGGACACCATCTTGTTCCGGCCGATCCACCCGATCGCGGGTCTGCGGTGCCGCTGTCCAATCGGCTTCACCGGCGACTACTGCGAGACGGAGATCGACCTGTGCTACGCTAAACCCTGCGGCGCTAACGGCGTCTGCCGCGGCCACGAGGGCGGGTTTACCTGCGAGTGTCTCCATGACTACACAGGTGAGGGGGCGGAGCCTCTGCTAACACACACACACACACACACACATACACAGCTCTCAGGCCTGGTCCACACTAATACAGCGTTTTTATGAAAACGAAGCTTTTTGAAAACACTCTCTTTTCCTTTTAGTGAATCGTTCAAATGAACCGATTCATTTGATTGAATCGTTTGAATGAACCGATTCGTTATAGTGATTCATCCAAATGAACTAAGGCAAGGCAAATTTACGGTAAAAAACAACAGCTGTGGTTGCCAGAAATTTACCATAAAAAGTACAGTAATAACATTTAAGGTTTTACAGCCTTAAATTTATCTGATATAAAGTTAATTTATCGACGTATTGAAGTACTAATATCTGTTTTGTACCATTGTTACAACCACCAATCACAGTGGAGATTAGAGTCACATGATCAATCAAAGCTCATCACAAGCAGCTTTTCCACAATAATGTTCATACTAATATATAGAAGCAGCACAGTGTCATTCACACACACACACACACACACACACACACACACACACACAAACACTATCATGGTAACACACATGACATTTTAAAAATGCAATGAACATTAATTTAACAACATTAAATGTAACTTAAAACCCTAAAGTACATTACTGATTAGAAAAAAAAAGAATAAATATGAAGAAACAAAAATACATCAGATGTGAAGTGTCACGCCGGGAATTGTGGGAATGACAATTTACGTTTTTTCACTGTAAATTATACAAGACTAGTTCTTTTTCACTTCCAAACAGTGTAAAGTTACCGGTCTCTTACTGTAAAATGACATTAAATGTACAGTTGATCTATCACAGTTATTCACCGTATATCGTACCGAAACCTTCTGTGAGCCGATGAACAGTTTTTACGCCGTAGCATTTTTACAGTCTTTTACCGTTATTGAGCGCATATTGAGGCAGTAGATGTTGATGTTTACCGCGGTGTTGTGCCGGTTATGTGCTGTTCACTTCACACACTCTTCAGCCCTGCACAGAGGACAGTGAACAGGTTAATGATAAGGAATCGTAGTGTGCTGAGGTGTGTGTGTGGAGGTCCGGCAGGAGTGTTTCCCCAGAGCCGTGTGATGAGGTATGATGAGATGATCAGAGAACAGATATTAGGATTGCCATGATTAGAGATGTGATGATGTTATTGGAGAAAGAACGGATGAAGTGA
>NC_138234.1:1325985-1330985 GCF_964197995.2 Scardinius erythrophthalmus
TTGACTTGAATTCTCTTTAATATCTCATTTATTTCTCTTTTACTGTAATAAGATCAAATGGAGATCAGATTGAGAATTTTGCTGAAGTGTCTTGATGTTTCTTCAGAGAAGAAGAGACTCAATCACACTGATAAAAAGAGTGGATCGATCTCTATTGTCTCAGTTGTTTCTCCTCACATGTATTGAGATCAAACTGTATTGAGATGATGTTTCTCATGATAAAATGACTAAATTGATATCATTAAACCTCTTTTGATTGTTTCTATTTGACAGTAATGAGATCAAATGGAGATCAGATTGAGTGTTTCCTCAGAAAAAGAGACTACATTATTATAATTAAAGCGATGACTTTGATACCCACAGGAAAGAAAAATCACAAACGAAATCTCTTTAACGTCTCGATTGTTTCTCCCTGACGTGACATTTAGATTTGTAAAGTCTCAGATGTTTCTCCTGAGAAGAAACCCCAGTAACTCCTAGTTTGAGAAGAGATCTCAACAACGTCTCAAACTGATCTCAAGATCTCACTCTGAACTCAAACATTTCTCACTGAATGATCTCTAGTTATCGGACTGGATGAAGACCAGTGACTCTTCCGAGACAAAGTCGATACTCCAGTGAAGCGTAACCAGTCCTAAGTAACCAGTTTCGCTGCTAAAATAGAACAAAAACAGACGTTATTTCGTCTAAAATGTTTCGTCTAAAATTTCAATGCACTCCTGGTCATGTGATGTTGCTTAACTGCATCATATGTTATAAATATAAAAACTCCACATTTTTATAAATATAGGATTTGTATTAAAATCTATATTCATTGAGTCGAATCCGGAATTGAAATCGAATTTAGAATCGAAATCGAATCGAGAGATGTGAATCGAAATCGAATCGAGAGATGTGAATCGAAATCGAATCGAGAGATGTGAATCGAAATCGAATCGAGAGCTTGTGAATCGAAATCGAATCGAGAGATGTGAATCAAAATCGAATCGAGAGATGTGAATCGAAATCGAATCGAGAGCTTGTGAATCGAAATCGAATCGAGAGATGTGAATCGAAATCGAATCGAGAGCTTGTGAATCGAAATCGAATCGAGAGATGTGAATCGAAATCGAATTGAGAGCTTGTGAATCGAAATCGAAATCGAATCGAGAGCTTGTGAATCGAAATCAAATCGAGAGCTTGTGAATCGAAATCGAATCAAGAGCTTGTGAATCGAAATCGAATCGAGAGATGTGAATCGAAATCGAATTGAGAGCTTGTGAATCGAAATCGAATCGAGAGCTTGTGAATCGAAATCGAATCAAGAGCTTGTGAATAGAAATCGAATCGAGAGATGTGAATCGAAATCGAATTGAGAGCTTGTGAATCGAAATCGAATCGAGAGCTTGTGAATCGAAATCGAATCGAGAGATGTGAATCGAAATCGAATTGAGAGCTTGTGAATCGAAATCGAATCGAGAGCTTGTGAATCGAAATCGAATCGAGAGCTTGTGAATCGAAATCGAATCAAGAGCTTGTGAATCGAAATCGAATCAAATCGAGAGCTTGTGAATCGAAATCGAATCGAGAGATGTGAATCGAAATCGAATTGAGAGCTTGTGAATCGAAATCGAATCGAGAGCTTGTGAATCGAAATCGAATCGAGCTTGTGAATCGAAATCGAATCGAGAGCTTGTGAATCGAAATCGAATCAAGAGCTTGTGAATCGAAATCGAATCAAATCGAGAGCTTGTGAATCGAAATCGAATCAAATCGAGAGCTTGTGAATCGAAATCGAATCGAGAGCTTGTGAATCGAAATTGAATCGAGAGCTTGTGAATCGAAATCGAATCGAGAGCTTGTGAATCGAAATCGAATCGAGAGCTTGTGAATCGAAATCGAATCAAATCGAGAGCTTGTGAATCGAAATCGAATCGAGAGATGTGAATCGAAATCGAATCGAGAGCTTGTGAATCGAAATCGAATCAAATCGAGAGCTTGTGAATCGAAATCGAATCGAGAGATGTGAATCGAAATCGAATTGAGAGCTTGTGAATCGAAATCGAATCGAGAGCTTGTGAATCGAAATCGAATCGAGAGCTTGTGAATCGAAATCGAATCGAGAGCTTGTGAATCGAAATCGAATCAAGAGCTTGTGAATCGAAATCGAATCAAATCGAGAGCTTGTGAATCGAAATCGAATCAAGAGCTTGTGAATCGAAATCGAATCGAGAGCTTGTGAATCGAAATCGAATCGAGAGCTTGTGAATCGAAATCGAATCGAGAGCTTGTGAATCGAAATCGAATTGAGAGATGTGAATCGAAATCGAATCGAGAGCTTGTGAATCGAAATCGAATCGAATCGAATCGAATCGAGAACTTCTGAATCGATACCCAGCCCTACATCTGAGCAATAGAATACTCGAATTAAGTTCTACAAATGAATGTAAATGTAAAAAGAATGTATACATTGCGTTTACATGTTCAGTACATTAACACAAATGTGAGACTTAAGTGTAATGTTTAAGTGATCAGAGTTGTACAGTTGATGTAGTTCACTACTTAATGTTGGACATAGGGTTAGAGTTATGTACAGGGTGTGACATTTTGGTCAATAAAGACTCAAAGGATCAATATGTTGTTCATTGTTTTATGTAAGTGCAGTGTGCACAAAGCTTACAGTCAAAAATAATAACTTTAAAATTTAGAATTAAATTCTAATTTCAGTTAAATTTTCATGTTGAGTTTACTTAAATATAGAAGTACACTTGAAATTAACACTAAGTTAAGTGAACTTTATTGTTTAAGTACATTAAATAATCATCAAGTTTGGTGAACTAAACAATTTAAGTCAAGTCTACATAAGCACCAAGTTAAGTAAACTTAAATATGCACGTTTTGGGAGACCCCATTACTCAATTAAATTGAGGGAACGAGTTCAATTGAGTTCAATCAACTTATTAGGGTTTTCAGTGTACTTTAAAGTAACAACATGTAACTTTTCAACCTTCGTAATATATTTCCAAGACCCTTGTGATGGTACATCGACTTACAATAGGTTGAATGAGACGTCTGCCAGAGCCTGACGGGGTCTGTATCGCTTTTACTGGCACTATGTAACTTCGGGGTGCGGGTAGTAACCTGCGCTCAAAAAGAACTACAAAATTCGACTGCTTTACGGCATACGTCACTTCGCCCACCACTTCCTCAAATGTGGCCAACCAGCGCGTTTGTTTTCGTACGTCTGTTTTCGTCATGGCTGAAGCAGCAGCGAAACGTAAGAAGTCCAAGGTTTTGTCGGAGTAGAGTCGGAAGAGGAAAAGGGAGAGTGATAAACTGAAAGGCAGGACGAGGATCAATATGGGTCGAGCGTTTGCTCGCTGGCGTGAGCTAATGGAGGAGGAGTGTTACCAGACCGATGCTGACTTGGCCGTCATGCTGTTGAACTAGTAAGTAACTGTAAATTGCTTGCATACTATCTTTAGTTTTTCTAATCTGTTGTCTGCCTGGCTACGTTACGGAAACTATCTGGTCCTCCATTTATCTTCATGAATCAGCTAGTAGATGAGCGAATTATCAATCTGGTAGCTAGTAAACACTAACATGGTAGTTTTAGATGGTTAGGATGCTATCGCTATCATTCTCGTTCAGATTTGAGCATTGCAATCGACATGCAAATCGCAAATGTTTGAGTTAAAATGTTTAGTCTACTAAACATGTATAAATTATGAAAGGGGGAAGATTAATAATATTATCATTGCCCATATGAAAAAAGCCTACATGCTTCATATACAGTAACCGTAAATCATTTTACGACAGCGGTAATGGACAATTCCGCTTCCAACCTGTAGGGCGACCGCAGAGGAAAAGTTCCATGTTGTTGCTTTAAAATCTTGAATTAAGGATATCTGCATACATTCATAGTTCTGTTCTGTTCAGCCTTAGGAGGGTTATTGCAGCCCAGAACAGAACCGCACCGCCAATCCAGACTGTACGCTAATCGTCAATCGCATTCGGCGATAGCGGCCCTGACAGAAGTGTGTGTGTGGCTAACCTGAACTCTTGGTGTGTGTGTGTCCGCAGGTGAGCGGTGCGAGATCTCCTCGCGCTCGGGCCGCTGCGCTGACGGTGTGTGTAAGAACGGTGGGACGTGCCTCAACCTGCTGGTGGGCGGCTTCAGGTGCGAGTGTCCGAGCGGCGGCGGCTTCGAGAAGCCCTTCTGCCTCATGAGCTCCAGGAACTTCCCGCCGCACTCCTTCCTCACGTTCAAGGGCCTCCGCCAGCGCTTCCACTTCACGCTCTCGCTCGCGTGAGTATCAAGCTATCGCAACCGGTGCTTTGAAAAGTAATGCATTACAATATTGTGTTTCTCCCTTAAAAAGTAACTAATTGTGTTACTTCACTTACTTTTTAAGAAAAGTAATGCGTTATGTTACTTTTGCGTTACTTTTTCTCTCCTGGTCTGGGCGTTTTATAACAAAAAA
Source organism: Scardinius erythrophthalmus (assembly GCF_964197995.2). NCBI lineage: Eukaryota > Metazoa > Chordata > Actinopteri > Cypriniformes > Leuciscidae > Scardinius > Scardinius erythrophthalmus. The sequence continues at coordinate 1,330,449 of NC_138234.1, forward strand.
GTGCTATTTTTGGGCAAATGTAAAGACCCTTTCACACCAAATGTTTAATAATAGGCTAATCCTCAGACTGAAGAAGTGCAGATTCACACGTGTCCAGTAGAGCAGTGGTTCCCAACCTTTTATTGTCTGAGACCCCCTTTTTCCCAAGAAAATATTTTAGGGCCCCCCCCCCTTCACATTTAATGATATTATCGCTCTTGTTGGCTAGCAGCAAGGATGACAAAATATGTTGTTTTCAAGCAAACGGTAGGCTATGTTTATTATAACCAGATATGTTTATGCACAAATAATAGCCTATAGCCTAATATTGAAAATACAATAACAAAAACATCAGTGGGCCATTTGTAATTTAAAAACGTAAGCCTAAGAGTAGCCTATAAATTGGCCCTATTTGAATCGCAATAAAAAAATATCAGTATTCACACTGGTGTGTAGGTAAAAAAAAAAAAGATTGAATAGCCTATATAGGCTATTACAAAATTACTGCTGTCTGGGACCCCAATACTTGCATGTTATTTGTGAGGCTTTATCAATAAG
>NC_138234.1:1335985-1340985 GCF_964197995.2 Scardinius erythrophthalmus
ATAAACATGCTGACGATTGCGCCATTACTGCAAATCAAACAACAAGAGAAAAATGACTCACAGCTCTTGAAAGAATAACTTCAGCTTTAATAAGCATTAATCTATTTATGATAAATTTTACAGTGTTATTTTACATTTTATTACTTTATTAGATTTCTTTTTAGACCATGCCTGAACAGTAGTAGGCCTTCCTGAAATTAAAGCACTGTGTATGCCTATATAAAGTGTATCTTTGTTTAATTGTTTATCTTTTGTTTATCTATTGTTTATCTTTGTTTATTATATATAAAACAAAAAGAACCATAAGAATACAGTTAAAGTACTGTATCGATAAGCAGTATCGGTAAGAGTAGGAATAGCGTTAATAATTGTGCTTCAAAAAATAAATAAAAGTTTTTACCTACACCTTCTTGTTTAAATTCATTTACATAATATATATGAATGTGTATAGAGCGTGATAAAAAGGTGACCTTAAAATTGTGGCGTTAAAGGTGATACATCCGAGGAAAAATTTGGGTGCACCCAAATTTTGTGCTGGTGCACCTAAATAAAAAAGTTAGGCGCACCAGTGCAACCAAGGCAAAAAGTTAGTCTGGAGCCCTGTTTTAGCTGGGAGTACAGGATCTGCTTTGGGAGACGGTTGTTGGGCATGCGGATGACATGTCCTGTCCATCGGAGTTGGTGCTGCATTATGGTCGTAGTGATGCTGGGCATATTCGTTTCCTCCAGAATACTGGAGTTTGTACGTCTGCTTTCCCAGTTGATCCTCAAGATTTTTCTTAAGGCTCTTTGATGGAATCGTTCCAGTGCTCTCAGGTGTCTGCTGTAGGTGGTCCAGGATTCCGCTCCATACAGCAGAGTTGGGAGAATCATAGCTCTGTAAACAAGGACCTTGGTTTGAGCCGTCAGGTCTCGATCATCAAAGACTCTTGTCCTGAGTTTGGCATAGGCTCCGCTGGCACAGCTCAGGCGATGGTTAACTTCACAGTCTATATCGGCTTTGGAAGAGAGAATGCTGCCAAGGTAGGGGAAGTGGTCCACGCTTTCCAGAGTGGTGATATCCACTTTAATGATGGGCTGGAGTGACGGCTGGTTGGGTGCTGGTTGATACAGAACCTGAGTTTTCTTGATGTTCAAGGCCAAACCCAGGGCTCTGTATGCCTTGGCAAAGGCATTTAGGATTCCCTGGAGGTCTTCAGGGGAGTGTGCTGCAATGGCGTTATCATCGGCATATTGCAGTTCCATGATGGTGGTATTCCCGACTTTGCTCTTTGCTTTGAATCTGTTAAGGTTGAAGAGCCTGCCGTCAGTCCTGTAAAGGATTGGGATCCCCTGTGGCAACTCTTGGCCAGTAAGGTGGAGTATGGCTGCAATGAAGATGGTAAATAGGGTGGGTGCAATGATACATCCCTGTTTGACCCCAGTTTCTACAGTAAATGGCTCAGATTCAGAGCCACTGTTGAGCACTGTGGCTGACATTCCGTCATGCAGTAGCCTCAGTACACGGATATATTTGGCATGACATCCATACTTTGATAGTATGCTCCACAGTGCCTGCCTATCCACGGAGTCAAAGGCCTTTGTCAAGTCTATAAAGGCCATGTACAGAGGCAGTCCTTGTTCCCGACACTTTTCTTGAAGTTGGCGAGCAGAAAAGATCATGTCAGTTGTTCCCCTAGACGGACGGAAACCGCGCTGTGATTCAGGGAGTATCTCCTCAGATAGTGGTTGCAGTCGGTTGGCGAGAACACGAGCAAGGACTTTGCCTGTTGTTGACAAGAGCGAGATGCCCCTGTAGTTTCCACATTCAGCCTTGTCCCCTTTCTTGAATATGGTGACAATTTGGGCATTCCGGAGCTCTGAGGGGAGCTCTTCCCTTTCCCAGACCTTGACGAGCAGATGGTGGATGTGGTGCCAGAGCCTTGGTCCTCCTTCCTTTAAGACCTCCGCAGGGATCCCATCAGGACCAGTGGCCTTGTTGTTCCTGAGATTCTTAATGGCATTGTGAACCTCAGTTAGGGTAGGAGGTTCCCCCATGTCCTCTCTGATGGGACTCTGCGGGATATGGTCTGCGATGTCTGGTTCGGCTGAGCTGTCACGGTTCAGAAGTTCTTGAAAGTGCTCCTTCCAACGTGCGTTGATGGAGTCATTGTCTTTTAAAAGAGTCTGTCCATCTTTTTGGCGCAGGGGATTTAAGCCGCGGTGGCTAGGGCCATAGACAGCCTTAGTGGCACTAAAAAAGCCTCTGGTGTTACCTGAATCTGCCAGTCTCTGGAGTTCTAGAGACTTTTCTGTCCACCAGTTGTTCTTGAGCTCCCTCATTAATCTCTGAACGTCAGCCTTGGCTCTGGAGTGTGCTGCCCTTTTGGCCTCACATGTTATGTCATTTTGCCACACTTGGAAGGCTTTTCGTTTTCTGGAGATAAGTTGTTTTATCACTGTGTCGTTTTCATCAAACCAGTCCAGATGTTTTCTGGACTGATACCCAAGGATGGATTTGCATGACTCATGGATGGTGGATTTGAGAAGACCCCAGTGCTCCTCGATGTTATCAGGATATTCTTGCTGAAGATTTTTCTCGAGAGAGTCCTGAAGTAGCTGCTGGATGGCAGTTTCCTTCAGGCTGTCAAGGTTCAGTCTTCGCCGGGTCTGCTTCTTCTGAATCCTCCTCTTCTTTTTAAGTTTGATGGACATAGTGGATCGGATGAGGCGGTGGTCTGTCCAGCAGTTGTCAGAGTTTATCATGGCCCTTGTGATATTCACATCACAGCGGTCCCTGGCCCTTACAATGACATAATCAATGAGGTGCCATTGCTTGGAGCGAGGGTGTCTCCAAGATGCCTTGAATTTGTTTTTCTGTCGATAGAGAGTGTTGGTGATGACGAGGTTGTGTTGATCGCATCTACTCAGAAGCAGCACTCCGTTGGAGTTGATGTTACCGATGCCCTCCTTGCCAATAGTGCCCTTCCAGAGGTGTTGGTCCTGGCCTACCCTAGCATTGAAGTCTCCAAGGAGGATGATCTTGTCCTCCCTGGGGATTTTTGACAGGGTTTCTTCCAGGCAGGCGTAGAAGGCTTCTTTTTCTTCTACGTCGGAGTCTAGGGTAGGGGCATAGGCGCTCACTACTGTCGCTGTCTGGTTGTTGGCCAACACCAGACGGATTGTCATGAGGCGCTCACTGATCCCCACAGGAAGTTCGGAGAGGTGGTTGACAAGCTGATTTTTGATGGCAAGTCCAACTCCATGGTTTCTAGCCTCATCGGCTGGCTTTCCTTTCCAGAAGAAAGTGTAGCCACCTTTCTCCTCCTTCAACTGCCCTTCACCTGCCCGTCGGGTTTTGGAAAGAGCAGCTATATCAATCCGGCATCTCTGCAGTTCTCTGGCTATGATGGCGGTTCGTCTCTCAGGTCTGTCACTGGAGGTGCTGACCATCAGAGTGCGCACATTCCAGGCTCCAAAATAAAATTTCTTTTGTTTCTGACCGCAAATGGGGTGTTCCCTCTGGACGCGGTAATCCAGTCGGGAGGTATGAGGCAGGCTATTTTTAGGGCACCTTTTCTAGCCCCTTCCCCATGTGGGGTAAGCAGAGTGGATCCTAAATAGGACTGCTTAGTCATGGGTGTAGCTGCCGAAGAGCTCTTCTGCCTCGTTCCAAGAGCCCAGCGACTGATTCTGACACCCATCGCCTGATGTGCCAGCTCATGACTAGGGGCTTCCAGACTACACAAACCTGCCCCCGTCGCCACTTGCTGGTCGCCATAGGACTTTATCCGGGAATGGTAGGGTGGATTCCCTTTGTGGAGGACGCCTGTGCGTGGCGTTGTTTAACGTGTGGAGGCTGGTGCACAGACAACCACCACACGGTCCTTGGCAGGTCTGGGTCAGGATCCAGTGGCACGGAGTCCAAGACGACTGGGGACCCATCACTGCTGCAGCCTTCATCCGCCTTCCCAGCCGTTGTGATGCTCCACTTAAGTCAGCCATCATCCTCCGCCTGTTCCGCCGTTGAGGTCTTTTGTCTTTTTTTTCAGGGTGTGCTCCCTTAACCTTTGCCTCTATAGGCTATCCCACAAGGCAGTGGGACTATTTACCCATAGCTGGGGCTGTGGTTGGCGGGTGCCAGGGCATGTCCACTACTTGGTGGGCCTGCACACCGCGCCTCTGGGGCCCACTGCTGCTCCGAGATCCCCTACAGTTCAGCCTGGGTCCGCTAGGGCCCAGTTACCGTGTGTGGCCGCAAGGAGGCACTGTAGGAGTCTTGACGGTGGAGAGGCTGTGTACCGACAGGAGGAGTCTTACGCACTCGGCTCCTCTTTTCGCCCTTCCACAAGGGCTAGTCGGTGGCAGTAGCTGTAAGCAGAAAGTAGCAAGCAGAGGTAGCATGCAACATGCAATATCTACTGAAACTACAGGCACTACTATTCCAGTAATACTGCACTGACGCATCACACACGCCCTGTGTGTCAGACACACGCACACACACACACACACACTCTCACACACACACACACAGACACAGACACAGACACACACACACACACACACACACACACACACACACACACTCTCACACACACACACACACAGACACACACACACACACACACACACACACACACACACACACACACACACACACACACACACACACACAGACACACACACACACACTCACACACACACACACACACACACACACACACACACACACACACACACACACACACACACACTGCCTATGCCTGCTGACACAGAGCCGGCTCCGGCTATTAGCTCAGAGGTCTTCTTACTCCAGCGATCTGCAGTCCTCTGACACACAGTCTGTGCACATGCCCTAGACTGCCAACAGTGAGGATGACCAGTGTTGTGCTGTAACCGCACTCTGCTGAAGCATCTGTTAATGACTGGTATTTTAACATTCTCTCAGAAGAACACAAGTCCATGTAAGCATCAAAACAACAGCCCACTTCCAGAATCAGCTCGTTTTTAGAGAGTTCATT
>NC_138234.1:1348485-1375985 GCF_964197995.2 Scardinius erythrophthalmus
TAAACACAGGTATTTGCGCTGGCTGAATTAACTTCATTTTTATTCATATTTCTAACATCTACTGCAGTCAGATTCACCGTGTTCACTCTGAAGGAATCACTCACATGACCTGTGCACTTGTAATGACACATCAAGGATGTTAAGAGGCTAAAAGCAGGTTTAGTACTTGCCCCATTGAAGTCAACAAGGTGCAGATTTTAAAAATATTATAACATGGTGTAGGCAACACCGTTTTTTGTCGTTTTTCTCTGTATTGACAGCACTCCAAATGTACAAAAAAATGAGCTCAATGTTAAAATTGACCGGAGTTCTCCTTTAAATATTATTAAAAAATAATGAAAATATATTATTATGTAAATTACAATATATGAATTAATATACTATTAATATTATTTTTTTAAATGTATAAGTATATAATAATAAATCATTTATATATTTTATATATAATGTTTTGTTTTTGTCTGATAGTGTTATAGATATATTACTTTATAATGTTTAATATTTGTCATTATACCAAGAATGTTTATTGTTAAATAATCCTGTGGGGCTCAACAATTAACACATTTGCTTTATTGAACAGTTTAAGAATATACTATATAATATACATTAATTATTTTAATATTTATGAATTAATTATAACTAATGCACATATGTACATTACATTTACATTGTATATAAAACAGAAATGAGTTGCAAGTGTCAGGTGACGTCAGGTGTCAGGTGACGTTAAGGGGGCGGGGCAAGCGTTTGATTGGATGAGCATTTCTGTTGTGCAGGGTGATGTCATCAGGGTCTCTCTAACGTTCGTGTGTGTGTGTGTGTATGTGTGTGTTTGTGTCAGCTGAGGGAGGGGTGTGTGGTGACGTCGGTCCAGCGCGGCGAGGACTCCGCCGTGTCTCGTGTTGATGATGTCACGGTGAGCGACGGCCAATGGCATCACGTGTTGCTGGAGCTCCGTGGCTCCGCCTCCCTTACGGCGGCTCTGAGCCTCGATCACGGCCTGTACAAGGTAATACACACACACACACACACACACACACACACCTATACTGAGGAGAGACGTCACATGACTGCCAGACACCTGACGTGTGTGTGTGTGTGTGTGTGTGTGTGTGTTTGTGTGTGTGTGTGTGCAGGCATCTATGGATCTGGACTCTAAGTTAAGAGGAGTTAAACTGAAGACTCTGAGTGTCGGCGGCGTCACAGACAGCAGGAATAAAGTCCTCAGTGGATTCAGAGGATGCGTTCAGGTGATCATCACACACACACACACACACACACACACACATGTGGTCATCACACACACACACACACACATGTGGTCATCACACACATACACACACACACACACACACACACACACACTCACTCTGAGATCCTCCGCAGGGTCTGCGTCTGGGCGAGTCCCCCTCGGCTCCTGTGTTTCCCAGCATGCATCAGGCTCAGGTGTTGAACGTGGAGTCGGGCTGCAGTTTACCGAACGCCTGCGGATCGAACCCGTGTCCCGAACACAGCGAGTGCAGAGACGACTGGGACACACACTCCTGCCGCTGCCACACCGGTCAGTCCACACACTCGCGTTTCTCACTGAATATATCATATATAGACCATAGACTGTGTAAAACACTGGGCGTAGTGTGTGTGACGTCACCCGTAGTGTTTCTGAAGCCCAAAGTGGGCGGAGCCGGCCGTCGCCATCTTGGCCGCGCGTCACTCCCGGATAAACGAAAATATGCAGCGAGGCGGATTAGCTGAGGTGACGTGAGGCTAACGCTAGCAGACAAATGGCTAGCAGTGACATCAGCGGCAATCCACCCGTCACTCAAGTGGCCACGCCCTTAATTATGCAGAACTTTAAGGCTTAATATAATTTAAACAGATGAGTTATTAATAATCCCCCCCTCACAGTCGTCATGAAGGGCAACATCAGCTTTATAGACCAACACCACTTTTAGCCCCAGACTGTAAACATGTGTTTCTGCTGTAAAGTTGGATATATTAACATGGGGGATTATGGGTAATGACCCTCTTCTGCAGCCTCTAGTGGCCAGTGGATGAACTGCAGTTTAATCACTCAGTGTTGAGAGAGAGAGAGAGAGAGAGGAAGGCTGCTGGTTAAAATGTACACACATATATCTTGATGTTGTTTGTGAACAGGTTACTATGGCACCAACTGCACTGACGCCTGCGCACTGAACCCCTGCGAGCACCAATCAGCATGCAGCAGGAAGATAAGCTCCGCCCACGGGTACACCTGCACCTGTCCCAGCAGCTTCTTCGGCCAGTACTGCCAGAAAAAGTAGGAGATGTTTCCAGAGGCGCTCATGATCCGTGGCAGTGATGTGTGTACTGACGTGTGTGTGTGTGTGTGTGTGTGTGTGTGTCAGGACGGACCTGCCGTGTCCCCGCGGATGGTGGGGGGATAAGTCATGTGGTCCGTGTAACTGTGACACGGCTAAAGGATTCGACGCCGACTGCAACAAGACCAGCGGAGTGTGTCGCTGCAAGGTAACGAAGGAACGCGACAAAATACAATAAAGTGATTTTTAAATCACAAACACATTATGAAACTATTAATGTTTCTTTAGTTACTATTTTCAATTTTAAAATGTTCAATAAATTAATTATTTATATTTTTGTATTGTTTAATAAATCGTATAAATATTTTATTATTAATTTTAGATTATTTATATTATTTTAATTTTTATTTTGCTCCATTATTTGTATAGTATTTTATTAAACAATCTACATTTAAATAATGTAATACAATATTACCAGATTTATTAAAAAATCTTAAATTAAAATATGTATATTTATTACATTATTTTTTTATTGTTTAATCATTGTACAGTTTATTTTTTGTTATTCTATTTTTATATTGGTTGATACATTTGAACGTAATTGTTTGTATTATATTATTTTATTTGAATGTTTTTCATTTTAGATTGTTTAATAGACTACAAAATATTTCTGTTCTATTATTTAATTTTAATATTGTTTAATCAAAAAAGTTAAAAATTAAAAAAGTTTAATACATTTTTTATTTATTTAGTATGATTTATTTTTTATATTGTTTAATTATTTGTACAGTTTATTTTTGGTTATTCTATTTTTATATTGGTTGATAAATTTTATGTAATTTTTTGTATTATATTAATATATTAATGTTTAACGAATTATACAATTTATTTTTCTTGTTATTTTCATTTTATATTGTTTAATAGACCACAATTTATTTCTTTTCTGTCATTTTATTTAATATTGTAAAAATAAATTAAACATAAAATAAAAACAGTAATTTATTTAAAAAATATTTAATTTTATTTTATATTACTACGTTTTATCATTTATTATTATTATATTTTATTTTAAAATTTGAGTATTTAGTAAAAATAATATTTTTTTATTATTTTAGTTTTATATTGTTTAATAAATTATTTAAAAAATATATATTGTTTTATTTTATATTGCTACATTTTATAATTTATTTTTTTAATATTATTTTTTATATGTTATATTAAACTTCTATCTAAAACGTTAGCAAATCCAAGATTTATACGAAATTCCCCTCTAAAACCTGTAAAGTGCATCACTACCGCCACACATCTGATCGTTCGTTACGTGTGGTTCCTCTCCTCAGGATAATCACTTCCGGCCCGCGTCAGGTGACGTGTGTGTGTTGTGCGAGTGTTACGCCGTGGGCTCGTTCTCTCGCGCGTGTGACCGGGTCACGGGTCAGTGTCAGTGTAAGCCAGGGGTCATAGGTCGCCAGTGTGACCGCTGCGATAACCCGTTCGCCGAGGTCTCGTCCAGCGGCTGCGAAGGTCAGACTCTCAAACCCATCATACGCTCTTTTTCAGTGACCCTTCCCAGAATTCCTCCAGTCACATGTGTGTGTGTGTGTGTGTGTGTGTGTGTGTGTGTGTGTGTGTGTGTGTGTGTGTGTTGCAGTGATCTACGACAGCTGTCCTCAGGCCATCGATCAGGGAATCTGGTGGCCAAGGACCAAGTTCGGTTTACCGGCCGCCGTCTCGTGTCCGAAAGGATCCATCGGTGAGAACCAAACAGCGTTTAAAGGGTCCTGTAATAAGTCTCTGATGTCCCCAGAGTGTGTGTGTGAAGCTTCAGCTCTAAATACCCCACAGATATTATTATATAGCATGTCAAAATTTTCATTTTTTTAGGGTATTTGTGTGTGTCCCTTTAAATGCAAATGAGCTGCTGCTCCCGGCTCAGGGGGCGGAGCTTCAACAGCTTGCACTCACACGCACTGAACATTTTAGCAAAAACTTTTAGCCTTTTATGTTCAAACCGGAGTCAGAAAGATGGAGAGACTCAAGTAGAAGCAACAGGACATTTATGAAGGGTTAGTTGATGGATTTATGAAGCTGATGTGGAGTTATCTTATAGTCACTGATTAGCATATTCTGTCTTGATAATCTATAAATCGTGTTCATGTAAATTTTAGGGTTGGTGATGTCCAAAAACATAAGTAATGGGCTTTTTTTAATCCGATTAATCTAAGAAATAATCGGCCAACTAATGGCCTCTGAAGCCGCTGGTTCTAGTTCACACAGGAAGTGCTTCTGTTTCTGCACAGGAACCGCGATCCGACACTGTGACGAACACAAGGGCTGGCTCTCTCCCAACCTCTTCAACTGCACATCCCTGAGCTTCAGTACACTCAAGACACTGGTGAGAGACACACACACACACACACACACACACACACACACACACACACACACACACACACACACGCTCTCTCCCAACCTCTTCAACTGCACATCCCTGAGCTTCAGTACACTCAAGACACTGGTGAGAGACACACACACACACACACACACACACACACACACACACACACACACACACACACACACACACACACAAGCTCTTGATAATACCAGTGTAATACCCATGTCATTATACAAATTCCTGTCCACATAAATCACAAAAACACACACACACACACACACACACACACCAACCGTCACTGCATCATCCTCATGTGTGTGTGTGTTCGTGTCCACAGTCGGAGCGTCTGGCGCGCAACGCGTCTCTGATGGACTCCGCTAGCGTCCAGCACACGGCGGCTCTGCTGCGTAACGCTACGAGGAACGCGAGCAAGTTCTACGGCAGCGACGTGAAGCTAGCGTATCAGCTAACGCGCTCGATCCTGCGACACGAGAACGAGCAGCAGGGCTTCAACCTCAGCGCCACGCAGGACGTGCTGTTCAACGAGGTACGCTTTATATCAGCGTTTAGCTAACGTGTTGTGTTAGCGAGCACACGGAGGCCGAAATCTCGTCACGTTATAAAATGAATACTTAAGCACTGGATAGCACTCTTAGGTTGAGTTTAAGGTTTTTGAGTTTTACAGCGCCTCCTGCTGGTGCATCTATATAAACACTGCAAACCTGTATTAAATACTAGTGTGGAATATTTCTACAATATTCACTCATGTAAATTAAAGTCAGTCTACTGCAGTATTTCCTCTCTCACTCAGTAGAACATGTGGTTAACACCCAGTCATGAAAAATACCGTGATATAAATTTTTGGTCACACCACCCAGCACTAGCTTGACTCTCTTCACCATGACTGTTCTCTGTCTCTGATTAGCACCTGATGCAGGTGGGCAGTGCCATCCTATCGACGGGCACGCGCGGGCACTGGGAGCTCATCCAGCAGACGGAGGGTGGCACGGCGTCACTGCTCCAGCAGTTCGAGGAGTACACCAACACACTCGCCCAGAACATGAGGAAGACCTACCTGAGCCCCTTCACCATCGTCACGCCCAACATCGGTCAGAACACGCGTGCACACACACTTCCTCCCGTCAGCAAACATAGACGTGCAAAATCAGTGTTTCTGATTGGCTGAAGAACCACAGGCCACGCCCACTGACTCTCTCAGTCAGTTATAGACGTGTGATCCATCACAACACAACATTTCAGTGAAATCTGTCTGGCATTAGTGGTGTCTTCTGTGATATAGTTTTAGTAGGGCTGCCCTCAACTAGAAAATATTCTAGTCGACTAGTAGTCGTTCATTTATGCCATTAGTCGACTAATCACGCGTTTATATTAATAAGACATAAATCATAATAATGCGCCTTTAATTCTATATAAAATACAGAGCCTAATCAGCGCTCACATGCACACATAAAGCTTGCCACGGCACACCGGCAAATGTAATGATTATGAATGTGTCATGAAAAAAAAACAGGAGAAGAAGACGGTCTAAACATTTAAATAATGTATTGGTAATGTTGTCTTTGTTTTCGGCTGCAGAGATTAAGTCACAATGCTGACTCGTCATCTCCCAGTAGTGGACGCGGTGCCTATATGCACGTTTCATACGGATTACATAATCTGAGAATATTTATTTTCTGTTGGAATCTGTTCAATCAAATGTAGACATTTCAAGCTTTCTGTAGATATATTTCTCACGTCTGTGAGGCAAGTATACACTGAGTTTCGGTTCATGTGATGTGCTCAAGTTCACTGAGACCGAGACGGCAGAAAGCACAATTATTTTACAAAAGCACAACGTTTTGTTGTTATTGTGAGTTTAAAGAAATAAAAGTAGACCCTTTCCAGTTTGCATTACTCTTATCTGTATGACCAAAAATGAGGGAGTATTTTAAATTAAATGCAGTGATGTGTGTGTCATGCAGTAAACACACTCTCCACACAAACACTTCAATATGCGCCTAATAATAGTGTGCATTTGTCTAGGTTAGCATTAGAGCGAACAGACTTTTAAAGTTGCTACTACTTACATGTTTAAAGTGATATTAGCCATATTTGAGGTGAATGAATGATAGGCAAATGTTTGGATTTCCTGCCGTTAACGATTTATCAAGAGACTGTGTGATTTCACCACTTCCTGTACAGTTGTTTTTTTCTGCGACTAACCGACTAATAAAATCTTAGTTGACCAAACCTCTTCTAGTCGACTTATGGTTAGTGGACTATTAGGGGGCAGCCCTAAGTTTGAGTGTTTTGGTATTGCATAAGGACTCGTGCATGTGTAATTCCAGTCATCTCCATCGATCGTTTGGAGAAGATGAATTTCGCGGGAGCCAAACTTCCGCGGTATCAGTCTCTGCGCGGGCCACGCCCACTCGACCTGGAGACGGCCGTCACTCTCCCCGACTCCGTCTTCATCCCCGCCCCCGAGGGCAAAGGTCACCGGCACCACAGCGAGCCAATCACAGAGCCCGGCAGGAACCACACGGTCAATCGGAAGAGACGGCACCCGGAGGAGCGCGAGCAGGACGCCATCGCTAGTGTGATCATCTTCCACAGCCTAGCGGCGCTGCTACCCGAGCGATACGACACGGACAAGAGGAGCCTGAGGTGAGAGCGGACCAGATGAGTGACTGAGAGACTCACTGATTCACTGATCTAACGCTGTGTGAGTGTGTGTGTGTGTGTGTGTGTGTGTGTGTGTGTGTATGTTCAGGGTTCCCAAGCGTCCGGTCATCAACACTCCTGTAGTCAGTATAACGGTTCATGATAACGAGGAGTTACTGCAGCACAATCTGGATAAACCAATCACGGTGCAGTTCCGCCTGGTGACCACTGAGGAGCGCTCTAAACCCATCTGTGTGTTCTGGAACCACTCCATAGTGTGAGTACTTGCACGATTAATACTCAAATACTTGCATTATTGTGAGTACTTGCATGATTAATACTCAAATGCTTGCATTATTGTGAGTTCTTGCACGATTAATGCTCATATATTTGCATTATTGTGAGTACTTGCACAATTAATACTCATATACTTACATGATTGTGAGTACTTGCACGATTAATACTCCTATACTTGCATTATTGTGAGTACTTGCGCAATTAATGCTCATATATTTGCATTATTGTGAGTGCTTGCACGATTAATACTCCTATACTTGCATTATTGTGAATACTTACACGATTAATGCTCATATATTTGCATTATTGTGAGTACTTGCACGATTAATACTCCTATACTAGCATTATTGTGAGTACTTGCACGATTAATGCTCATATATTTGCATTATTGTGAGTGCTTGCACGATTAATACTCCTATACTTGCATTATTGTGAATACTTGCCCGATTAATGCTCATATATTTGCATTATTGTGAGTACTTGCACGATTAATGCTCATATATTTGCATTATTATGAGTACTTGCACAATTAATACTCATACTTACATGATTGTGAGTACTCACAATTAATACTCATATACTTACATGATTGTGAATACTTGCACGATTAATACTCATATATTTTCATGATTGCAAGTACTTGCACGATTAATACTCATATACTTGCGTGATTGTGAGCACTTACATGATTAATACTCATATACTATATGATTGTGAGTACTTACATGATTAATACTCATGTACTTGCATAATTGTGAGTTCCTACATGATAAATACTCATATGTGTGTGTGTGTGTGTGTATATATATATTTATATATGCTTAGCAACCACATAGGAACACCCTGTCAGTCATTCAGAACACCTAAAAACTTCTTATCAAACACTTCATATATAATTTGTAAATATAAGATGTTTGTGTGTGTGTGTGCAGTACGGGCGGTCCGGGCGGCTGGTCCTCGAAGGGTTGTGAGGTGGTCTTCAGGAACAGCACACACATCAGCTGCCAGTGTTACCACATGACCAGCTTCGCTGTGCTCATGGACATCTCACGCCGAGAGGTGACACCCAATCGAACCATAATAACCTGCTTACAACAAAGTCTTGTGTAGTTTACATTTACATTTAGTCATTTAGCAGACGCTTTTATCCAAAGCGACTTACAAATTAGGACTAAATCATTATGAGATTATGAGTCATCATGAGGAGGCAAAAACAACGCAAGTAGTGTTTGAGACACAAAGTTCAGGCATTATTCAGAGTAGCATAAGCCCGATAAGTGAGGTTTTAAAGGGAAAGTTTTTTTTTTATGAGGTTACGTGCTCACGGAAGAGATGGGTTTTCAGCTGTCTTTTGAATGTTGTCAGGGATTCTGAATTCCGGATGAGGAATTTTGATGAAGATGACTTTCAGAATCAGGTACTTCCTGTTTACTTCCAGATCTAGTCTTGTTGTATCCTCAGGTCAGATTGAGTTTCTTTATTTGGTGACAACCTGAAAAAACATTGTTTTCTTTAGCCCCAAACCACCTTTTTTGGTGGAAAGGTATGTAAATGTGTGGAACGGACAGCAGGTTGACAGAAAAGCGGCAGATAGACATAGAGATAGGCAGATAGATAGATTAGGGCTGGGACAATATATCGATGCATTGTGAATCGAGAAATGATTCTGGATCGATTCCAATTTTTCAGAATGCATCGCGATTCTCTCTCGAAACGATTCTGAATTTAGTTTTTAACAGCAGATGGCACTGCATGCTTTAGAAACATCTGTAATCTGCTGGCTTCCAATGCCTTACACACACCACTTAAACCTTCTGTAAAACAATCATTCATAAAGTACGAAAAGGGTGTTTGTAGTGGCTGTTTACATTATTCATTATGAGCATTATTCCCCAGCTCTAATAGACATAAACACGTTGACTGTGACTCTAGATAGTTGTGTGAAGTTTTTCACCCAGACTGCAACATCAGGGGCTTTCGCTCCAGAGGAACCTTCTCATAGTTCCTAGAACTATTGACGGAAGTTCCGGGATTTTGGCGTGTTCGTACCGCAGGAACTAGGAACAATTTTAGTTCTAGGAACTCCTTTTGGAGGAACTAATTTACCCCTACTTCAGAGTCGGTCTAAACCAGCGCTATCCGTTAGTGTTCGCTGATTGGCCGAACGCACGCGAAACACCAGCACCCGCCATTTAAAAAAAAGCTGTGTAAACACAGTTTATTGCCAATATATTTACTCCACTAACTAACTCTATGAACATGTAAAACATGGATAGATGAAGCTCTTAACCTTTACACTGAGGAGAAAATCCAACACAACTTTGAGGAGATCAGGAGAAACATGATTATGTATTTCTGCTCAGCAACACTGGACATCAAACACACGGCATACGCTAATAACTTTTCATTACTGTCTATTTTCTTTGTATAACAGTTCTATCTAATAACGTATTATAGGACCATTAGACAGATCGTAAACTAATGAACAGGAGAATGCGAGCGCTGTGTGTTCAGTCGTTCTCAGCGCCGTCAAAATAAAAGTGTCGGCCCAGATCCGGCCCACATCTGGTACATCTGGAACATCTGGAATCCACACGTACCTGATCTGGGCCGACACTATTTTGCTGTCTGAGCAGAGAAAACCGAATGAAGAGCTGAACAAACATGTGTGTGTGCTTCAGAACGGAGAGATCCTGCCGGTGAAGCTGATCACGTGGAGTTCGGTGGGCGTGACGCTGGGCTTCCTCTTCCTCACCATCGTCTTCCTCTCCTGCCTTCGGGCCGCCAGCAGCAACAAGACCAGCATCGTCAACAACGGGGCGTTCGCGCTCCTCATCGCACACCTCATCTTCATCCTGGGCATCAATCAGGCCGATAACCCGGTAACACACACCACCCATGTGTGTGTGTGTGTGTGTGTGTGTGTGTGTGTGTGTGTGTTTGAGAGTGTGTGTGAGTGAGTGAGTGAGTGAGTAAGTGTGTGTGTGTGTGTGTGTGTGTGTGTGTGTGTGTGTGAATATGTGGGAGACTGTGAGTGAGTGAGTGAGTGTGTGAGTGTATGTGTTTGAGTGAGTGATTATTTGAGTGAGTATTTGAGTGAGTGAGTGAGTGAGTACAAATGTGTACAAATGTGAGTGAGTGAGTATTTGAGTGAGTATTTGAGTGAGTATTTGAGTGAGTATTTGAGTGAGTATTTGAGTGAGTGAGTATTTCAGTGAGTGAGTATTTGAGTGTGTGAGTGAGTGAGTACAAATGTGTACAAATGTGAGTGAGTGAGTATTTGAGTGAGTATTTGAGTGAGTATTTGAGTGAGTATTTCAGTGAGTGAGTATTTCAGTGAGTGAGTATTTGAGTGTGTGAGTGAGTGAGTATTTGAGTGAGTATTTGAGTGAGTATTTGAGTGAGTATTTGAGTGAGTATTTGAGTGAGTATTTGAGTGAGTATTTCAGTGAGTATTTGAGTGTGTGAGTGAGTGAGTATTTGAGTGAGTATTTCAGTGAGTGAGTATTTGAGTGAGTATTTGAGTGAGTATTTGAGTGAGTGAGTGAGTGAGTGAGTGAGTGAGTGAGTGAGTGAGTGAGTGAATGAGTGAGTACAAATGTGAGTGAGTGAGTATTTGAGTGAGTATTTGAGTGAGTATTTGAGTGAGTATTTGAGTGAGTATTTGAGTATTTGAGTGAGTGAGTGAGTGAGTACAAATTTGTACAAATGTGAGTGAGTGAGTGAGTGAGTGAGTATTTGAGTGAGTATTTGAGTATTTGAGTGAGTGAGTGAGTGAGTGAGTATTTGAGTGAGTGAGTATTTGAGTGAGTGAGTGAGTGAGTATTTGAGTGAGTGAGTATTTGAGTGAGTATGTGAGTGAGTGAGTATTTGAGTGAGTGAGTGAATGTGTGTGTGTGTGTGTGTGTGTGTGTGTGTGTGTGTGTGTGTGTGTGTGTTTGTGTGTGTGTGTGTGTGTGTGTGTGTGTGTGTGTGTGTGTGTGTGTGTGTGTGTGTGTATGTACCTGTGTGTAACACATCTCGTCTCCCTCAGTTCCTCTGTACAGTGATGGCCATCCTGCTGCACTTCTCCTGGATGTGTGTGTTCTCCTGGCTGTTCCTGGAGGCCCTGCACGTGCACCGCATGAGGAACGAGCTGCGCGACATCAACTTCGGCCCCATGCGCTTCTACTACCTGATCGGCTGGGGCGTCCCGGCCTTCATCACAGGGCTCGCGGTTGGGCTCGACCCCGAGGGGTACGGGAACCCCGACTTCTGCTGGCTCTCGCTCTACGACACACTCATCTGGAGCTTTGCGGGACCCGTCGCGTTCGTCGTGTCCGTGAGTATTTGAAATTAACATCCGCCAAATGCGGGTAAAAATCAGCTATGGCGGGAAACA
This sequence comes from Scardinius erythrophthalmus, assembly GCF_964197995.2. Lineage (NCBI taxonomy): Eukaryota > Metazoa > Chordata > Actinopteri > Cypriniformes > Leuciscidae > Scardinius > Scardinius erythrophthalmus. Next base: position 1,360,526 of record NC_138234.1, read on the forward strand.
CTGTCAGATCACGAGCCAATCAGGCGTGTTACTTATTATGTTCACTCACTTTGCTGGGGAAGTTTGTGTAAAAGCCAAATCTGTGCAGATTTAGCACAAATACTGATCGTCATGATAATTAACCCAAAATAATAATAATAATAATAAACAAATTCATAACTTATAATAAATAAACTCCAATACAACACTTATTAATAGACAAACGGCTACAACAGTGTGTGTGAAAGTGTGTGTGCTTCTCCCTCAGATGAACGTGTTCCTGTACATCATGGCGTCGAGAGCGTTGTGTTCGCGCGGACAGAAGAGCTGCGAGAAGAGATCCGCGCCGGTGTGAGTGTCCTTCACACTCAATCCTGAAGTGTGTGTGTGTGTGTTTGTGTGTGTTTGTTTTTTGGGATTTATGAGGACAGAAATGTATATAATGACGTTGTGGGTATTACACTGGGTTAAAGTTGCATAAAGTTTCTGTGATGGGTTCATTTAGGGGTAGGCTTAGTGTGTGTGTGTGTGTGTGTGTGTGATGGTTAGGTTTAGGGGTAGGGTAAGTGTGTGTGTGTGTGTGTGTGTGTGTGTGTGTGTGTGTGTGTGTGTGTGTGTGTGTGTGTGTGTGTGTGTGTGATAGGTGGTAGGTTTAGGGGTAGGTTTAGTGTAAGAGGACAGAATATTCAGTTTGTCCAGTATAAAAACCATTATGCCTATGGAATGTCCTCACAAGTATAGCAAAACAAACCTGTGTGTGTGTGTGTGTGTGTGTGTGTGTATGTGTGTGTGTGTGTGTGATGGTTAGGTTTAGGGGTAGGGTAAGTGTGTGTGTGTGTGTGTGTGTGTGTGTGATAGGTGGTAGGTTTAGGGGTAGGTTTAGTGTAAGAGGACAGAATATTCAGTTTGCCCAGTATAAAAACCATTATGCCTATGGAATGTCCTCACAAGTATAGCAAAACAAACCTGTGTGTGTGTGTGTGTGTGTGTGTGTGTGCATGTGTGCAGGGCGGGTCTGCGGACGGCGTGTGCCGTGTTGTTCCTGGTGACGGTGACGTGTCTTCTGGCCCTGCTGTCGGTCAACAGTGACATGATTCTGTTCCACTATCTGTTCGCAGGATTCAGCTGCGTTCAGGTACAGTGATGTCATCAGACCTCGATCTGCTTAGTAACGCCCTAGCAACACCCTACCCTTCTGTTCTGATGCAGTCACATGTGTGTTTGTGTTTTCAGGGCCCGTTTATTTTCTTCTTCCGCGTGGTGTTTAATAAAGAAGCCAGAGACGCCATGCGCTACTGCTGCGGGAAGAAACGGCCCGATCACCTGATCAAATCCAAACCATCCGTGAGTCACCTGACCATAACACTGCAGAACACACACTACTGAAAACCTCTTTATGCTGAAAATACAAACAATCATATATTAAAATAAATAATATAATAGTTTATAAATAGCACTGCTATATTTAGCTTCAAATGCTAAAAGAGTTTTTATATTTTTAGACCTATATCATGCCTATTATTATTGTAGTTATTGTCTGTGTTTGTGTCTGTTAGGCGTTCGTCTGTAACAGTAATTATGCGGACGGGCGTCTGTATCACCTGCCGTTCGCCGAGTCCAGTGTGTCTCTGAACGGAACCCAGAGCAGCAAAACTCATCAGAACTACATGCCCTTCAGCCTCCGGTACACACACACACACACACTCTCACACACACACACTTTACACTATAAATATAACTATAATGATAACTATAACGATAACTACAACCATAACTATAATGATAACGATAATGTATTAGCGATCACACTAACGCACAGTACCATTCTGTTTATTATAAGCGCGCTGCAGTTTTGTCGTCTGTGCTTTAAATTCTCGAGCTCTTTAAAGCAATGTTGCTTCTCAAATACATTTATATTAACGGATCATATTTTTAGATATTTGAACAGGAAAGCAAGAAACAAAAGACTCATTAAAAACTGTTGTTTTGTTTCAGTGGAGACGATGTGAACAGCAGCCGCCTGAGTCTGAGTGAACACAACACACTGTTCCAGGACAAACAGCAGATGGACGGTAAACACACACACACACACACACACACACACACGTGTACTTCTCACAGTCCACTCACTTTAACCTCCGCGCGCGCGTGTGTGTGTGTGTGTGTAGATCACGACTCCGACTCTGACAGCGATCTCTCGGAGCTGGAGGACGATCAGAGCGGCTCGTACGCGTCCACACACTCGTCCGACAGCGAGGAAGACGAGGGCGAGTTCCTGCAGGAGGAATGCTGGGAAAATCTGGCCACCAGCGGCACCATCAAACATGGTACGACCGACGCGGTTCACGCCATTCGTGGCTTCTGTTAGCGTGTCTGTGTGTGAAAAGCTGGACGATAATTTAGTTACATTTTGTGACTAAATAAAAACTCACAGTTGAGATTTGCTATATAATATGTCGCTTTCCGCGAGTGTACCGTATAGTCTGACGTAGCTTCTGTCCGTCAGATGTGTGGGAGGCGGAGCCAGGAGCGGTGGAGGCGGAGACTCTTCCCAAACCAGAGGATGCTGGGACGGAAAACCTGCTTCTGCTGCTGCCCAGTGTACCGAACACCGGCGCGCCGCCGCACAAAGGTCTGAACGAGCCCAACACTCTTTAGTCCCGATCCGGTGACGATTGCGCATTGTAACGTGTGACCGTGACTCGCAGGAATCCTGAAGAAGAAGCCGCTGTCGCCCATCGCCGAGAGGAACGCCATCAACCGCATACACAACCAGCTGTCGGGAGACTCCGCCTCCTCGCGCGAGGGTCGAGGGGGCGGGGCCAGGCGGGATCATCCGACAGCGAGCGGACCAATGAAAACACTCGACAACGACTCGTCCGAATCCGAGTGAGTGATAGCTTTACAGTTTGAGACGATATAAACAATATAAATCTAGCAGTTGAGATTTGCTGTATAGTATATAGCGCTTTACGTGAGTTTACTGTAAAGATGCGAAAAAAGTTTGACTTCCTTATAAATATCATAATATTATAAATTATCAACTTTATATGAAGAGCTATTAGATAATATAGTTACGTTTTACGACTTACTTAACCCCTAAACTGTCACCTCTCTTTTTGAGAATAGACGAGAAAATGCGAATCCGAACTTAAAAGGCTGTAAATCAAGTTATGGAAAGTTATGGAATTTTAAATTTACTGTAAATCAAATGTACTGTACTAAACTAGGTATTATTTTATATAAAATATCTATTTTACAAAATTTTTACTCTGAAATTAATTTTAGGCGCTGTACCAAAACTATCCACCGGGTGACATCGCATTGAATTTAGTTTTGATGCATTCTCCTGTAACAAATGAATACATTACTGTCCAAATATTACTTCTATCACAAAATATGAAACCTTGTGACTCAGACCTTTCTGTCGATATGTGTTTTGTCAAGATTAGAAAAGGTTTTGTTATAAAGTAGTTAAAATAACTTCTGTAATATGAACTCCGCCCACTAGGGGAGGAGACCGCTAAAGTACCGTTTCCATGGTAACACAACGTCCAATTTCAAAACGGCTTTCTGAATCATGAATTTTGATACCTAATTTATGATGATTATTTAAATATGTGATATGAAAAAAAGCCAATAAAAAAAGAGCGCCGAGCGTCCCGCTAGCGGCACAGTTGAGATTAGCTATATAGCATATATCGCTTGTATGCGAATTAAGTTGAATATACTGTATACTGAACTTTATATAAAAAGCTGGACGATAATATAGTTAAACTTTGCGACTAAATTTAAAAAAATCGCGCAGTTGAGATTTTATGGAGAAAAACGTATGGATCTCTTGGCGGCAAACGAACAATCCGTTCCCGCGACTTGCTAATACGTCAGCACGTTTTACGAAGGAACGAATTAGTTGAACGTGGCCACGATTTACTAAAATGAGAGAATGTTATATATTTTTGTCATTGTATATAGTTACATTTAGAATTTTAACGTTCTTTTTTCTGCTGACATCATCAGCCCTCTCATTGGTCACCTGACATCATACACACTTTGCCCATCCATGCGTGACCGCGATGTGTTTCTCTGCAGATGCTAATGAGCGACGAGGGAACGAAGAGGCGCGGAACAATCTTCCTGTTTCTGTCCCAGTCTGATTTGTCCCACGTTTCACAGCCGATCTGATTCTCCGTGCCAAACGCTGAAGAGAGTCGGCGCTTTTACAGTTTTGTTTACAGACTTGAAGTGAAGCACTTTTTTATTTCTTTCGTCCTCTCGCCGCATCGGAACAACACTGACTTTTTGTAAATGAGTGAAAATATCAGGGAATCTCCTACATCGCGCTAAAGGACTGAGCGAAGAGTGAAGGATGATGGGAACTCCAGCCTTGAACTGAAGCCTTCTCCACCAGCAGAGCCTTGACTTCGTCCCACTGGAGGAGAAACACACTTTTGATACTCGCTCTTTTTGTACATTTTGGGGACACTTTTATACAAACTTTTAAAAAGACTCACGTTTAAAACCTTTTGAATGAAAACCTTTGTATTTTATAGATTAGCAATGGTCTGAAATGTGAATTTAAACATTTGTCGCAGTGCTGTACAGATCTCTAACACGTCACACACAGAACACACGCTGTAGATTCGTCTTACCCGTCCGTATGGAAGCTCGTTTCCGCCACGGAATAAAAAAAATTGAAAAACGTAATTGTGAATTTTGTATCTCGTGATTTTTTTTTTTCTCACAACTTGCGAGTTTATATCTTGCAATTATGACTAAAAGATAAAAAAGGTCATTTCAACTATATTTCGCAATTCTGACTTTTTTCTCATAATTACGAGTTTATATTTCGCAATTGAGAGTTAGAAACTCACAATTATAAACTATTATGAATATAATTTATAATAAATATAATTATAAATATAACTCATAAGTTTAATTTTTATCACAATTTCAAGTTTATATTTCGCAATTATTAATACAAAATCGTAATTGTGAATTTTGTATCATAATTTTGACTTTTTCCTCACAACTGTGAGTTTATGTCTCACAATTATGACACAAAAAATGTAAAAGGTAATTGCAACTTTATATTCCGCAATTCATATTTTTTTCTCAATTACGAGTTTATATCTCGCAAATCTGACTAAATTTAAAAGTAATTGCGGCTTATCTTTTGATCAAATTTTTTTTTTTCGAGTTTATATCTTACATTGATATTTTTCTCACAAATGCGAGTTTACATCTTGCAATTATGACTAGAAGATAAAAAAGGTCATTTCAACTATATTTCGCAATTCTGACTTTTTTCTCATAATTACGAGTTTATATTTCGCAATTGAGAGTTAGAAACTCACAATTATAAACTATTATAAATATAATTTATAATAAATTTAATTAGAAATATAACTTTTATCACAATTTCAAGTTTATATTTCGCAATTATTAATACAAAATCGTAATTGTGAATTTTGTATCATAATTTTGACTTTTTCCTCACAACTGTGAGTTTATGTCTCACAATTATGACACAAAAAATTTAAAAGGTAATTGCAACTTTATATTTCGCAATTCATATTTTTTTCTCAATTACATCTCGCAAATCTGACTAAATTTAAAAAGTAATCGCAGCATATGTTTTGATGAAATTTAGTTTTTTCGCGTTTATGTCTTACATTTACATTTTTCTCACAATTGCGAGTTTACATCTAGCAATTCCGACTAAAAAATAAAAAGGCAATTGCGACTTTATATCTCACTATTCAGACTTTTTTCTCACATCTCAAAAAAAGAAAAAGTCAGAATTGTGAGATAAAAAGTCGCAATTGCCTAATTTTTTTAATTCCGTGGTAGAATGTCCGCTTTGACTGTGTAAAAATGCAAACGCCACTGCCACTGTTGTGTGCTGCTCAAAACTCCAGACGGGTCATTTTTGGACTTTTGATAACAAACGCGTCAGAATCTTGCTGTACAGACATGTTTTATACTCATATGCTTGTGCTTTATTACTGTATTTGTTTCAGTCTCATCACTGGAACCAGTTTTAGCTGGAAACACGGCTGGAAACTTTGTAAAACACTGACTTGAAGTAAAACTGTTTTTAATATTTAACGCCTCATTTGTTTTCTCAAGCTGTCACTCAAACTTTAGGCAAACTCCTAAATATTAACTTGCACTTTTGAGTTTTGCATTTCCAGAAACACTTGCATTCTCTTCAGCATCTCTAGTTTTAGTGTTACTGTAATGTGTAATTATTTACTTAATTCATTTCATTTTCATAAAATTACAATACTAAAATTAATTTTATTACTAAATTTTTTGTACAGTACAATCGTTATTACAGTATATTATTTTGTTTATTTTTTGTATTTTTAATAATTATTATTTTATAGCCATTGAATTGGTAAAAACAGTTGTAATGTGACCCATTTTTTTTCTTGTGGTGAAATGAAAAAAAAATATATATATAAATTTTTAATATTTCCATTGGAGGGTTTAACAATTGTCACTCTGAAATTTCTAGTAAATATCGCAAATAATTACAAAGTGATGGCAAGAAACACAATGAATTAAACATTAAATCTTTAAGTAGAAATACTGAAATATTATTCTCTTGTAAAATGTACTAGTTATGGAAGCCCATTTCTAGAAAAAATATCATGCTTTGTTAAATCTTAATAATGACATAAGTCATAATGACAAGTTGTAATTATGACCTAAGTAATAATGGATCTTTTTAAATTCTGACAGTCACAATTCTGACAAAGTTCACTTAAACTTTTTATCTTATAATTATGACAAAGTTTTCAACATTAATTATTCCTTTTTATGTCGTAATTATTACTTTTTAGGTCAATTTTGACTCATAATTTCTATTTATGTCAATTATTACTCTCAAAATTTTGACTTTTCATCACATAATTATGACTTTGAATGTCATAATTCATTTACAAAAGCATTTTTTTTTTTTCTTATGTGGCAGAAATGGGCTTCCATACCAATAATGTTTACAACATTCAAAACATATTTTCATTACAGTGAAGCTTTTCCTAAATCATTTTGTCATTAAAAAAGTCTTTTACATTTTGCACTCCTCAACAAATTCACTTCAGAAAAGTCGAGCTATTCAAAATAATAAACTATTTTGAAATGCAAATAACACTGATATTTCAGCGAAAATGGTGAAAATAACTGTAAAAATATAAAGGTACATAATATATAATCACATCATTCTTTAATTCATTCAAAGGATGACATGTGCAATAATTAGTAAATCAATTGAGTAAAAACACGTTTCAATCTCACGAGGTAACTAGAGGTTATGCTCCGGCTCCAGCTTGGCTCAGGCCTCTTATGAAGACTTCAGATGACCCAACACCAACTCCAGAACAACATGGATGATTATACAGAAATATTATTTTATCATCGCTTTAAAATGCACACTAATTTGGCTTAAACTGCTTTCTGACATCATCTCATTAAATGGTTTTTATAACATGGAAACATGCATTTTCTGTTAAGCTGCTTTGAAATGGTATTGTGAAAATCGTTATACAAATGAAAGTTTGAAGTAAATTGAATTGACTTGAAAGAGCCATTGCATTGTTGGTTACTTTACCATTTTGAAGTTGTGGACCCAATCTGACAAAAGAGCCATTACACTGTTGGGGGCGTTAAAAGTTGCACTGGGACCTTATACCCAATCATCATTAAAATGGCAGACATTTTTACTGTAGCGTTATGAAGCTGTGGACCCATGAAGTTGTCTTTGGAAGAGCCATTGCATTGTTGGCCCAGTTGGTGGCGCTATATCTCAGCTGCCTTTGAGGGTATGTTAACAGTTGAACTGATGCCTTATACCCAGTGTGCATGACTGTCACCATGCCGAATTCCAGACAGTTTTACTGTAAAATTATGAAGGTATGGACCCATGTATTTGACAAATGTGACAAAGTTTCAAGAGAAATTGCATTGTTGGCCCATTTGGTGGCGCTATATCCCAGCTGCCTTTGAGGGTACATTAAACGTCTCACTGGTGTCTCATACCCAGTGTGCTTGACTGGTGACCTTCTGATTTGCAGACATGTTTACAGTAGCATTATGAAGTTATGGAACCATGAATTTGACAGAGGTGACAATTCAGTTAGAATCGCCATTGCATTGCTTGAACGGACCTGCGAGTAAGCAGCTGGATTCAGCCTCCTACATCTCTGTGTTTGTACTGCTGTTATTTACATAAACGTTAAAACAACACAAGTTACTGTCAAATAGTTTTGGAAAAGTCTCATCTCTCGCCTCAGACTGACTTATTATGGGAAATATTTTCAGACACCTCAAATGAACAAATCATATAAACTAGCCAATAATACACAAAAATATGAGCCTATACTGATGTATTGATTGTGTTTTAACATTTAACACACATTTCAGACTGTATAACAATCACTTTAACACACACACACACACACACACACACAGTAAATCAATCCAGTGCAGCAGTGAATTGGTCAAATCATTTTATTAAAAAATGTCATCTAAGGAATAATGTAAACCAGTTTAAACACATCTAAAAATGACTGCTTCAGTTCATCTGTAACGCAAACTCGACTACATGTAAAATCTCTCCGGATCTAGAGGATCTACGATGAATATGACACGCGTGATCATGTTTGTTCATAGGCATAGAAACAACATTCGTCTGTTTTTTTGCACACTCATGCACTCGTCTCGCTCAGGGAAACGTGTCAGTTCGAGTCCTCGAGGTTGCCGCTCTTTTGGTCAGAATCGTTGCACAGGCGGTCCATGATGCTTTGCAGGCTGGGCTGAACGATCCCCAGCAAAGGCCTCTGGGAAGGGTCTCCGTTCCAACAGGCCTCCATCAGCTGCCAGCACTCCTCATCGAACGAGGCCAAGCGCTCCGGCCGGGAGCCTGAAACAGCCGAAAAATATCTCACAATTCCGACTTGAAGAAATAAAACGTAATTGAGGAAAATTGAGGAAAAAAGTCAAAATTATGATACATAATTTCGCAATTACAATTTTTTTTAAGAATTGCCAAATATAAACTTTTCTCACAATTTTAATTTTTTTTTTTGCAATTGCAAGTTAATATTTCGCAATTCTTAATTAAAATTTTTAATTAAGAATTAAGAAATACAAACTTACAGTTGTGAGAAAAAAAGAAAAAAGTCAAAATTATGATACATAATTTCGCAATTACAAATTTTTTATTAAGAATTGCGAAATATAAACTTGTATTTGTGCAAATTATTCTCACAATTTTAACTTTTTCTTTTTTTTCTGCAATTGCAAGTTAATATTTCGCAATTCTTAATTTAAAATCATAATTGCGAATTTTGTATCATAATTTTGACATATCTTTTTTTCACAATTACGTTTTAATTCTTTTATGACAAATTTTTAATTAAGAATTGTGAAATACAAACTTGCAATTGTGAGAAAAAAAGAAAAAAGTTAAAATTGTGAGAAAGATTCGCACAATTACGAGATTATATTTCGCAATTCTTAATTAAAAATTATAATTGCGAATTTTGTATCATAATTTTGACTTTCTCACGACTGAGTTTATATCTCACTATTATGACTAAAAAATTTGAAAAAGGTAATTACAACTTGATATTTCGCAATTATGTCTTTTTTCTCATTTATGAGTTTATATTTCACAATGCAAGTTAGAAACTCATAATTGCAAGTTTATATCTCGCAAATCTGACTAAATGTAAAAAGTATTTGCGACTTTTTATCTTTTGATAACATTTTGGATTTTTTTCCCTTACGTTTACATTTTTTTCTCACAATTACGAGTTTATATCTTGCAATTCTGAATAAAAAAAGGGGCAGGGCAAACGCTCTGGCTGGGAGCCTGAAACGCAGAGAGACTCGTGAGCCAATCAGCATGTGCCGATATTTACCCAGAGTTCACAGCAGAAGGAGAAACAGCACTCTGACCTTTCTTGACGTTGGTCCACAGCTGGTCTTTACTGGAGCATTTCTCGAAGGCTTCTGGGAGTTTGACGGAGCCGGTGCACAGATACCAGAAGAGAATCCCGAAGGCGTACACGTCCACGGAGTTATCGTACTTTCCTGCCGGAAACAAACAGAACTATTTAAATTTATTGAAAAAATTTAATTTAAAGTTGATATTTTGACAGTCATTTTCCTTGTCCAATATTAAAAGTTACCATAAAAATGTATAATTTTTATTGTATAAAATGTATATATATTTTTTTTATTAATTTTTTAAAATAAATTTGTATAGCCTACATTGTAAATCACTTAATAAAAATTAGTTTCAAATCAAATCAAAATTCAAATCATTTTAAAAATAATTTATATGGTCTGATATTAAAAATTACCATAAATAATAGCTTTTTTTTTTTTAAAAACGTTTTATTTTTTATGGTCCGATATTTTAAAAACTAAATTTATGGTCTAATATCAAAGTCGTACATTATTTTGTCAAAATAAATTAAAAACAAAACACTGAAGTCAGTCATTTTAAATGTTAAAATTAAATGTAAGCATCAAAAAATTACAATGTAATCATTGTCAGATCTGCTACAGACTGTTATTAAAATATTTTACTGCGTTATTAAATGATTCAAGTTTTTTTAAATATTAAAGGATTTAAGTGAGTGTCAGATGACAGTAAAGCTCATCTAAATGTATAAAACAGATGAAAAGAGCATTAACTATTTAATATACAACATAAATGAATGCCAATTAATGAAAAAAACTTTAAAAACAGTCGATTACTGATAAGATATCAATATATCGTGCATCTGTCCTTAAAATATTATGTATTAATGTAAATACATTTTTGAAATAGTGAAATAGTTTCTTTAGTTTCCTTTAGTTATTTTTACTAAATGTATGAATAATTTTTACCATTTCGTTCATCAAAAACACATCACACAGTAACAGTTCTTGAACATGATAACTGATTCAGTGCATGTTTGAGTCATTTGAATCGATTCAGTGCGCGTTTGAGTCATTTGAATCGATTCAGTGAGCCGTTTGACTGAATCAGTCCAAGATTCAAACCGATGGGGCTTTTGCGTTCCATTCATTTTGATTTGCCAGTTAGACATATTCAAACTTTATACTTCAAAATAAACTTGTTTATTAATAAAAAAATTGCATCATGCACAACTGATCATTCATTTTTAAACATGCTAATTTATTTTAAATTCTAATAGTCGAACATTGATGACTAATTATTTTTAAATGTTAACTAATAACCTGTTTAACTAAACATACTACTGATGTTTAGTCATTTGAGTTGATTCAGTGAGGAAGTGAGTTGTCTGACTGATTCAGTCTGATAATAAACATATGACTCTTGGGTTTGATTCACTGACTGATTCAGTCTGATAATAAATAGATGACTCTTGGGTTGATTCGCTGACTGATTCAGTCTGATAATAAACATATGACTCTTGGGTTTGATTCACTGACTGATTTAGTCTGATAATAAACATATTGACTCTTGGGTTTGATTCGCTGACTGATTCAGTCTGATAATAAACATATGACTCTTGGGTTGATTCGCTGACTGATTCAATCTGATAATAAACATATGACTCTTGGGTTGATTCGCTGACTGATTCAGTCTGATAATAAACATATGACTCTTGGGTTTGATTCGCTGACTGTTTCAGTCTGATAATAAATAGATGACTCTTGGGTTGATTCGCTGACTGATTTAGTCTGATAATAAACATATGACTCTTGGGTTGATTCGCTGACTGATTCAGTCTGATAATAAACATATGACTTTTGGGTTTGATTCGCTGACTGTTTCAGTCTGATAATAAATAGATGACTCTTGGGTTGATTCGCTGACTGTTTCAGTCTGATAATAAACATATGACTCTTGGGTTGATTCGCTGACTGATTCAGTCTGATAATAAACATATGACTCTTGGGTTGATTCGCTGACTGATTCAGTCTGATAATAAACATATGACTTTTGGGTTTGATTCGTTGACTGATTTAATCTGATAATAAACAGATGACTCTTGGGTTTGATTCGCTGACTGATTCAGTCTGATAATAAACATATGACTCTTGGGTTGATTCGCTGACTGATTCAGTCTGATAATAAACATATGACTCTTGGGTTTGATTCGTTGACTGATTTAATCTGATAATAAACAGATGACTCTTGGGTTTGATTCGCTGACTGATTCAGTCTGAAAATAAACATGACTCGGGTTGATTTGCTGACTGAATCAGTCTGATATTAAACAGATGACTCTTGAGTTTGATTCACTGACTGATTTAGTCTGATAATAAACAGATGACTCTTGGGTTTGATTCGCTGACTGATTCAGTCTGATAATAAACATATGACTCTTGGGTTGATTCGCTGACTGATTCAGTCTGATAATAAACATATGACTCTTGGGTTTGATTCGCTGACTGATTCAGTCTGATATTAAACAGATGATTCTTGAGTTTGATTCACTGACTGATTCAGTCTGACATTAAACAGATGACTCTTGGGTTGATTCACTGACTGATTCAGTCTGATAATAAACAGATGACTCTTGGGTTGATTCACTGACTGATTCAGTCTGATAATAAACAGATGACTCTTGGGTTGATTCACTGACTGGTTCACTCTGTAGAATCACACAGAGATCGGGTGTTTTCGGACCTGTGAAGAGTTCTGGTGCCATGTGGATGGGCGTCCCGACGATGCTTCCGGACATCATGGCCTCAGGTTTACAGAAGCCCAGGTCCGTGATCTTGGCCCGGTTCTGTTTGTCCAGCTGCACAGAAGAACAATCCCAGCGTTATGAAGCTTGTCTCAGAGACCCGGACCCGAATCAGATGCGGATCAGAAACGGGTCAGATACGGTTCCTCACCAGAACGTTCTTCAGCTTGATGTCCCGGTGCAAGAGACCCTGACCGTGCAGAAACCGGATCCCCTCCACCACGTCCAGAGCAATCTGGAGACGCTCCTTCATAACCAGACCCGCCTGAGAGAGACAGACACGTCAGAACCACAGACAGAAACACAGACAGACAGTCAGAACCACAGACAGTCAGAACCACAGACAGACAGAACCACAATCAGACAGAATCACAATCAGACAGAATCACAGACAGAACCACAGACAGACAAACAGAACCACAATCAGACAGAAAGACAGAATCACAGACAGACAGACAGACAGACAGAATCACAGACAGACAGAACCACAGACAGACAGAACAACAGTCAGACAGAACCAAAGTCAGACAGACAGAACCACAGACAGACAGACAGAACCACAGACAGACAGACAGAATCACAGACAGAACCACAGACAGAATCACAGACAGACAGAATCACAGACAGAACCACAGACAGATAGAACCACAGACAGACAGACAGACAGACAGAATCACAGACAGACAGAATCACAGACAGAACCACAGACAGATAGAACCACAGACAGATAGAACCACAGACAGACAGAACCACAGACAGACAGACAGAACCACAGACAGAACCAGACAGACAGACAGAATCACAGACAGACAGAACCACAGACAGAATCACAGACAGACAGACAGAATCACAGACAGAATCACAGACAGAACCACAGACAGAACCACAGACAGAATCACAGACAGACAGACAGACAGACAGAATCACAGACAGACAGAACCACAGACAGACAGACAGAACCACAGACAGAACCACAGACAGACAGACAGAACCACAGACAGACAGACAGAATCACAGACAGAACCACAGACAGAATCACAGACAGACAGACAGACAGACAGAATCACAGACAGACAGAACCACAGACAGACAGACAGAACCACAGACAGAACCACAGACAGACAGACAGAACCACAGACAGACAGACAGAACCACAGACAGAACCACAGACAGACAGACAGAACCACAGACAGACAGACAGAATCACAGACAGAACCACAGACAGACAGACAGACAGACAGACAGACAGAATCACAGACAGACAGAACCACAGACAGACAGATGTGTGTCGGTACCTTCAGGCCCGCGTAGAGATCTCTGTGCAATCGCTCCATGATCAGCAGAACGGCGATACTGGAGCCGCCGCTGTACGAGTGATCGATAACCGACCCATGAAGATTCACCAACCGCTCGTGTTTCGGCAGAGACCTGACAGACATGAGAAATGAAATGATTCATTCAACAATAATACCAAACTCAACGACTGTTTAGGATTGGGAATCGAAAATCGATTCCAGAATACTTGAGGTCAGGAATCGGATACTTGTTTTTAAATTAAAATTTCGATTCCTATTTTCGATTCCTTTGTGAGCATTTCAATATGACTTTAGACCATTGAAGCGCGAGAGACTCTATAATAATTTAATAATGCTTTACATTTGTATAAGTTAGGCTAGTTGTTTTTCTATGATAAACGCTCCTTGTGTAAGTGTTCTTTAGCCTGATGATTTCTGTTCATGATATTCAGAGACAATTACATGTTTTGCAATGAGACAAAATGTGAATATTTCAGTTTTTTTTACCTTATTGGAATCAAAATTAGGGAATCGATAAATTAAAAAATTAAAAATAATAAATTTAATGAATAATAAAAATCACAGCAGTGTGTGTGTGTGTCTCCAGCGCAGAAGTGTGTGTGTGTCTCCAGTGCAGAAGTGTGTGTGTGAGTGTCTACAGTGCAGCAGTGTGTCTCCAGCACAGCAGTGTGTGTGTGTCTCCAGTGCAGTAGTGAGTGTGTGTGTGTCTACAGTGCAGCACTGTGTGTGTGTGTGTGTGTGTCTCCAGTGCAGCAGTGTGTGTGTGAGTGTCTACAGTGCAGCAGTGTGTGTGTGTGTGTCTCCAGTGCAGAAGTGTGTGTGTGAGTGTCTACAGTGCAGCAGTGTGTCTCCAGCACAGCAGTGTGTGTGTGTCTCCAGTGCAGTAGTGAGTGTGTGTGTGTCTACAGTGCAGCACTGTGTGTGTGTGTGTGTGTGTCTCCAGTGCAGCAGTGTGTGTGTGTGTCTCCAGTGCAGCAGTGAGTGTGTGTGTGTCTCCAGTGCAGCAGTGTGTGTGTATGTGTGTCTCCAGTGCAGCAGTGTGTGTGTGTGTGTGTGTCTCCAGTGCAGCAGGGGGCGCAGTGCTGTTACCGTGTGTAGTGGAACTCCAGCGCGAGGTCGTTCCAGTGCTTGTCGTCAGGAGGAACCACAGACTTCAGCGCACACGGGTGATGCCCGGCCCAGTTGTCACACAGATACACCACACCGTACTGACCTCGGCCCAGCTCACGGCCCAGCTTGGGCTTTCCTGAGGAGACAGTGGAGTCAGACGGAGATCACACACACACACACACACACACACACTGATCATGTCTCACCGTGCAGCAGAATGTCTCGCAGCGATCGGCTCTCCAGCGACAGTCGAGCGAGTCGAGGCGCGTGATCCTTCCTGACCCGCAGCCACAGGTCTTCAGTGCGCTCCAG
>NC_138234.1:1383485-1388485 GCF_964197995.2 Scardinius erythrophthalmus
CTGCTGTGAGGGTTTACACTCATGTTGTGTGTGTTATGAAGCAGCGGCCGACAAACGCAACATCCTGAGGAAACAGCCTTCGAAATGACAGTCACGTGACTCCCATTAACACTAATGGATCACATCAAACAAACAATAATAGGGCAATATCAGTGGATTTCCCCCTCAAACACACACACACACACACACACACACACAGTCACGTTTGACCACAGTAGATCAACACACGCTAGTAAAGCAGAAGTTTATCCTTCTAGTGGTTTCAGAGCATCAAATCGCACTGTTTAACTCCATAATGAACTAAACTATAATATTATAACTATTATAACTATTTTACCTGACATTTGTAATGGCCAATGATGTTAAAAAACCCCTCAATGAAATCTAATTGACAAACAGCTTGTATAACTGGAAAAAACACATAAAATAAACAGAAATGGCCACAACCACAAGATCATTGTTTAAGTTTCGATGTATGCGGGATTATAAACCTTGAAACCTTAACAGACATTAAACATGAAGCTGAAACACTGAAATAAGAAGTGCACTGCTGCTAAACCCTGGAGGAAAGTGAGTGCATTAACTGTGGCAGCCCTAAAATACTGAAATAAAGCTAAATAAGCAGAATCTAACAAACTCTCAAACTAAAACTGAAAGAAACTAAAACTAAAACTCTAACTCTCAAACTAAATTGAAAAAAATAAACTCAACATGAAAATAGAAAAAACTAAATGAACAATAATGTAAACATTTTTTATTAAAATTTAAATGTCATTTTTTTTCTAATTATAAAAAACGAATCAAAAATAAACTAAATTAACAATAAACAACATAAAAATAGGGAAAAAACTACAATTTTAAACACTTTAATTATTTTTCTAATGATATAAAACTACAACTAAACTAAAACCTAACAATGATAGAATGAAAAAACATAAAAAAAAAAAAATATTTAAAACTTTTAAAACTTTTTTTGTTTATAAAACTAACAATGATAGAATGAAAACGAATCAAACTAACTTAATAAACTGAACATAAAAATAGGAAATAAAACTATTAACAATCATTTTAAAACATTTAAATTTTTTCTAATGATAAAAAACAAACTAAAATACACAAGGTTAAAACAATAAGCTGAACAGAAAATAAATTAACAATGATTTAAGTTTTAAAATGTAATTTTGTTTTTGTAATGATAAAAAACTAAAACTAACAACGATAGAGCGCAAACTAATCAAACAAAATAAATTAACAATAAACTGAACATAAAATAGGAAAAACTAGATTAACGATTTAAAACTTTTTAAATGTAAATTTGTTTTTCTAATGATAAAAAACAAACTAAATAAAAATTAAACTAACTAAATTAACAATAAACTGAAAATAAAAAGTGGAAGAAAATGATATTAACAAGAATTTAAAACTTTTTAAATGTCATTTTGTATTTCTAATGATAAAAAGCTAAAATGAACAATGATAAGAGTGGAAACTAATAAAATAAAAACTAAATTGAAACAATAAACAACATAGAAATTGAAAAATGAACAATGATTTAAAAGTTTTGAAATGTAATTTGATTTTCTAAGTTTAAAAAACTCAAACTAAACTAAAACTAACAATGAAAGAATGAAAACTAAATCAAAAACAAACTAAACTGAATCCATGAACGTTAAAGGTGCAGTGTGTGAGTTTTAGCACATCTAGTGGTGAGGTTGTGAACTGCACCTAACAGGAGTTACGGTGGCCGACAGGAAGTGATGTCGTCGTCTGAGACAGCAGAGAGTAGCCAGTTAAACACTGAGGTTTCATTACAAAGATTAAGAAATTAGCTTTACTTAAGTATTGAGTCAAACGATGTTATTGTGAATATTATTGTGACTTGTTCATCATTGTGTCAGTGTTTTATTCGCTGGCTTTAGCTAGCATCTTTACACGAAGAACAACACAGTGACGAAACGCGTTTGTCTGCTCAGGGCCACCGTAGAAACATGTGGATGTAAGCGGACCCGCGGTGTGTGTAGAGAGAAATGCTCATTCTAAGCTAATAAACACATAACGCTTCATTATGTAAGGTCTTTATACACCACTGAAAACATCGTTATGTTTATTATATTGCATTTCTGTCCACAGATCCTCCTAAATATTACACACTGCACCTTTAAATGAAAAACGTTTGATTTGTAAGTGTGTGGCTGAGCTGCGGCCTGGGCCTCGACCTCTGACCTGTGAACTCCAGGTTGGCGGCGTCCTCCAGGAGCTGCTCCTTCATGCTCTCCAGCGTCTCCACGATCATCTCCTTCATCTCCTCCTGCTTGCGGTTGGCGATGGCCATGAGGGAGGAGAAGAGCTCGCCCTCCTTCTCGCGAGTGTATTCCAGACGCCGCGGGGTGATCTGAAGATCCCGCTGCATGTCGAACGCCTCAAACACACACATCCAACAGCACGTTACGACATGCACTTCGTTTGTGTTTACGTGAGGGATAATGAACATCCAGACGGCTGTTACCTCAGAATAAACCCGACAGAGTGATCAGGATCAGGTCTTCATCACACACACACACACACACACACACACACACACACACACACACACACACACACACACACACACACACCTGAAGGGGTTTATTCTGAGATAACACACACACACACACACACACACACACACACACACACACACACACACACACACACACACACACACACACACACACACACACACACACGCACGCACACCTGAAGGGGTTTATTCTGAGATCACACACACACACACACACACCTGAAGGGGTTTATTCTGAGATAACACACACACACACACACACACACACACACACCTGAAGGGGTTTATTCTGAGATAACACACACACACACACACACACACACACACACCTGAAGGGGTTTATTCTGAGATAACACACACACACACACACACACACACACACACACGCACGCACACCTGAAGGAGTTTATTCTGAGATAACACACACACACACACACACACACACACACACACACACACACACACACACACCTGAAGGGGTTTATTCAGAGATAACACACACACACACACACACACACACACACACACATACCTGAAGGGGTTTATTCTGAGATAACACACACACACACACACACACACACACACCTCATGCAAGCGTAAAAACGTTTTTTGCGATATATGGGAGGTTTTTGTGAAATCGACGTGTTTCCATTGGGCGTATTTTCAATTTCAGTTTGCGCAATTTGAAGTGTAACAGAGACGCGACTAATGACGATCTGCGCATAATAATAATAATAATAATAATAATCGCAGCCTCCAATAATAAGCCACCTCGACTTAAAGGGACAGTTCACCCAAAACTGAAAATCAGCCCATGGTTCACTCGCCCTCACGTCCTCCTAGGTGTTCATTCTTCTATCAAACGAACACAATCAGAGTTGTGTTAAAAATGTCCTGGCTCTTATTAGCAGTAGCATGTTCGTTAGCGTTAGCGTGTGTCACCTGGTTGATGAAGAGGTCGAGGCAGCGGCAGTGCACGGCGTTGAGCAGCGTCGTCGCCTCCACCTGCTGGCTCTGCAGAACCTGCCTCGCGAACGGCACCAGGACCCGGTGCAGGCGCTCCAGACTCTCTCCCAGAATGCCTTGCATCTTCCCGGGCGTCTGAGCCGGAGCCCCGCAGGCGCAGTTTCCCGCCGCGCCGCCGATTAGCTCCTGAGACACGAGCTGCGCGAACAGAGCGGAGCGCTGGCCCGGCGGGTCCGGCGCGGGTTCGGTCGGGATCCGGACGAAACACACGGGGTACGGCAGAGTCTCGCGCACCTTCTGGAGATCGCTCAGCTGATCCGCGCTCAGCGTGTCCTTGCTCACGGCGTAGAGGATTATGGGAAGGATCCCGCGCCTGCAGTCCTCCAGAGCCTCCTCTACCGGCTGGACGTTCCGGCACGGCAGAACCATGATCTTCACCTCCTGTCGGGAAACACAGGACTGGTAAACGTTGATGAGTGTTCCAAGAAAAGCATCAATAAAAATTAGGGCCGTGCAACGATTAATCGCGATTAATCGCATTCAAAATAAAAGTTTGTGTTTACATAATATATGTACAGTGTATAATTATTTCTGTATATAAATGCACACACATGCATGTATATATATAAGAAAAATTTGTTATTTATATATACATTTTTTATATATAATATAAATTATATATATTATATAATATATACAGTATATACATGCAAATATTTCTCAAATATATATATATATATATATATGTGCATACATATATTATGTAAACAAACTTTTATTTTGGAGGCGATTAATCGTTGCACAGCACTAATAAAAATATATCAAAATGTTTCAATATTGGGTTGAAGTTTATATTTTTAATTAAAAATGTTCAATTAAAGTATCATTTACTAAAATTAATGAATATTACAATTAAATAATTGAAAGATCTGATGAAACATTGAATTACAATAGTGCACTCATTATTATTTTATTAAACAGTTTTCACGTGTGTTTGTTTTTGCACACTTCAGTTAATACATTAAAAAAGTATTTTAAAACAAAACGTTTGAATAGTAGGTCAAATAAGTGGTCAAGTAAATTTTAACATTTGATCAATTCAATTTTTTTTCAACTAAAATTGACTAAATTTTCCTAACAAAAATGTACTAAAATTAATGAATAATATGAAATATTGACAAAAGAAATGATAAAATTCGTATAAATTTAAATTCTAATAAAATCTTTAAATAAATGCTGAATTACAATAATGTATTAATATACAGTAAATGTTATTTCAGATATTTTTCACATCAAATCTTTTTTTTTGACACGTTTCAATTAATTTATAAATAAAAATACATAAAAATTTAAATGTGTTGAAATATATTTGGGTCAATATTCTCATCAATTAAAATATATTTATGTCAACTACAATTTGCATAAAATTGGCTAAAATATATTATATATTAGTATATTAAAAAACATTGACAAA
>NC_138234.1:1393485-1400985 GCF_964197995.2 Scardinius erythrophthalmus
AAGTTTTAAATATGGATATTTTTCTTACATGAACGCATCGCTTCACTTCAAAAGGCCTTTATTAACCTCCCGGAGCACTTTTATGATGGATAGATGCACTTTTATAATGGACAGATGCAATTTATGATGGATAGATGCACTTTTATGATGGACAGATGCACTTTTATGATGGATAGATGCACTTTTATGATGGATGGATGCACTTTTATGATGGACAGATGCACTTTTATGATGGATAGATGCACTTTTATAATGGACAGATGCACTTTTATGATGGATAGATGCACTTTTATGATGGACAGATGCACTTTTATGATGGATAGATGCACTTTTATGATGGATAGATGCACTTTTATGATGGACAGATGCACTTTTATGATGGATAGATGCACTTTTATGATGGATAGATGCGCTTTTATGATGGATAGATGCACTTTTATGATGGACAGATGCACTTTTATGATGGACAGATGCACTTTTATGATGGACAGATGCACTTTTATAATGGACAGATGCACTTTAATGATGGACAGTAGGGGTGCAACGGTACAGATAGCCCACGGTACGGTCCGTACCTCGGTTTTTGGGCCACGGTCTCGGTTCGGTTTCGGTACATGTTTTGTGCAGAAAGAGACTGCTATTTCATCCCAAAAATATGTTTTATTTTTCTTATGAGCATAAACAGAATGTCACAGTAGGAAGAACATCAATGTATGGAATAAATTAACACTCTAGTCTGTACTGAACAACACTAAGTAATACAACCTCTTCAACTATCACTTATATGAAATACAAAATGTAAACAAACACACTTCAAAATATTCAAGTGGATCCCAATTCCAAACCTTGATAACTGGTATATGAAGTGATCAATGTGAAAGAAAAAGTGCACTTTTACCTTTAACAAACATAAATTAGCTTGTGCTAAAAAAGCAGAGCAAAATAATATAATAAACAAATACTGCATTCAGGATACAAAGTGCAATGTTATTTACTCATCCACTATTGAGAGATTCTTGTGCAAAAAGATGAGTCTATCAACACTGTCTGGTGCAAGGCGAGACCGGTTGGCACTAACGATGTCCCCAGCAGAAAATTCTCAACTTTTCAGAATGCCGCAAGCGCACCGTAGGTCACGTGACAAGAACCAAC
The DNA here is from genome assembly GCF_964197995.2 of Scardinius erythrophthalmus. Lineage (NCBI taxonomy): Eukaryota > Metazoa > Chordata > Actinopteri > Cypriniformes > Leuciscidae > Scardinius > Scardinius erythrophthalmus. Next base: position 1,394,638 of record NC_138234.1, read on the forward strand.
CATAGCGCGGTTGCTTTAGCAACGACAGACGCCTCCGGAGCGCAACCGCCCTAGCGCTTTGGAAAAAGGAGAACGCGGCGCGCCTAGCGTTTTCTACGCGTTTTTAGGCGCGATATGTGAACGGCGCCTAGAGCAAAAACTAAAAGGATCAGCGCGAACTCAATGGCAAAACCGAAGTACCGCGGGACACGAGGGTAGATTGTCCCGTGCAGGGCTGACCGAACGGTCCGGGATTTTACCGTGTACCGTTGCATCCCTAATGGACAGATGCACTTTTATGATGGATGCACTTTTATGATGGACAGATGCACTTTTATGATGGATAGATACACTTTTATGATGGATAGATGCACTTTTATGATGGATAGATGCACTTTTATGATGGATAGATGCACTTTTATGATGGATGGATGGACTTTTATGATGGACAGATGCACTTTTATGATGGATGCACTTTTATGATGGACAGACGCACTTTTATGATGGATGGATGGATGGACTTTTATGATGGATAGATACACTTTTATGATGGATAGATGCACTTTTATGATGGATAGATGCACTTTTATGATGGATAGATGCACTTTTATGATGGATGGATGGACTTTTATGATGGATAGATACACTTTTATGATGGATAGATGCACTTTTATGATGGATAGATGCACTTTTATGATGGATAGATGCACTTTTATGATGGATGGATGGACTTTTATGATGGACAGATGCACTTTTATGATGGACGGATGCACTTTTATGAGGATAGATGCACTTTTATGATAGATAGATGCACTTTTATGATGGATAGATGCACTTTTATGATGGACGGATGGACTTTTATGATGGACAGATGCACTTTTATGATGGACGGATGCACTTTTATGATGATAGATTCACTTTTATGATGGATAGATGCACTTTTATGATGGATAGATGCACTTTTATGATGGATGGATGGACTTTTATGATGGACGGATGCACTTTTATGATGGACAGATGCACTTTTATGATGGACGGATGCACTTTTATGATGATAGATGCACTTTTATGATGGATAGATGCACTTTTATGATGGATGGATGCACTTTTATGATGGATGGATGCACTTTTATGATGGATGGATGCACTTTTATGATGGACAGACGCACTTTTATGATGATGTATGCACTTTTATGATAGATAGATGCACTTTTATGATGGATGGATGCACTTTTATGATGGACGGATGGACTTTTATGATGGACGGATGGACTTTTATGATGGACAGATGCACTTTTATGATGGACGGATGCACTTTTATGATGATAGATGCATTTTTATGATAGATAGATGCACTTTTATGATGGATGGATGCACTTTTATGATGGATGGATGCACTTTTATGATGGATGGATGCACTTTTATGATGGACAGACGCACTTTTATGATGATGTATGCACTTTTATGATAGATAGATGCACTTTTATGATGGATGGATGCACTTTTATGATGGACAGATGCACTTTTATGATGGACAGATGCACTTTTATGATGGACAGATGCACTTTTATGATGGATAGATGCACTTTTATGATAGATGATAGATAGATGCACTTTTATGATGGATGGATGCACTTTTATGATGGATGGATGCACTTTTATGATGGACAGACGCACTTTTATGATGATGTATGCACTTTTATGATAGATAGATGCACTTTTATGATGGATGGATGCACTTTTATGATGGACAGATGCACTTTTATGATGGACAGATGCACTTTTATGATGGACAGATGCACTTTTATGATGGATAGATGCACTTTTATGATAGATGGATAGATAGATGCACTTTTATGATGGACAGATGCACTTTTATGATGGACAGATGCACTTTTATGATAGATGCACTTTTATGATGGATATATGCACTTTTATGATGGATATATGCACTTTTATGATGGACAGATGCACTTTTATGATGGACAGATGCACTTTTATGATGATAGATGCACTTTTATGATAGATAGATGCACTTTTATGATGGATGGATGCACTTTTATGATGGACAGACGCACTTTTATCATGGATAGATGCACTTTTATGATGGACAGATGCACTTTTATGATGGATGGGTGCACTTTTATGATGGACAGATGCACTTTTATGATGGACAGATGCACTTTTATGATGGACAGATGCACTTTTATGATGGATAGATGCACTTTTATGATGGACAGATGCACTTTTATGATGGATATATGCACTTTTATGATGGATATATGCACTTTTATGATGGACAGATGCACTTTTATGATAGATAGATGCACTTTTATGATGGACAGATGCACTTTTATGATGGATATATGCACTTTTATGATGGAGAGATGCACTTTTATGATGGACAGATGCACTTTTATGATGGATGGATGCACTTTTATGATGGACAGATGCACTTTTATGATGGACAGATGCACTTTTATGATGGATGGATAGATAGATGCACTTTTATGATGGATAGATGCACTTTTATGATGGACAGATGCACTTTTATGATAGATGCACTTTTATGATGGATATATGCACTTTTATGATGGATATATGCACTTTTATGATGGACAGATGCACTTTTATGATAGACAGATGCACTTTTATGATGGATAAATGCACTTTTATGATGGACAGATGCACTTTTATGATAGATGCACTTTTATGATGGATATATGCACTTTTATGATGGACAGATGCACTTTTATGATAGACAGATGCACTTTTATGATGGATAGATGCACTTGTATGATGGATAGATGCACTTATGATGGACGGATGCACTTATGATGGACGGATGCACTTATGATGGACGGATGCACTTTTATGATGGACGGATGCACTTTTATGATGGACGGATGCACTTATGATGGACGGATGCACTTATGATGGACGGATGCACTTTTATGATGGACGGATGGTGACGGATGCACTTTTATGACGGACAAATGCACTTTTATGATGGACGGATGCACTTTTATGATGGATAGATGCACTTGTATGATGGACAGATGCACTTTTATGATGGACAGATGCACTTTTATTATGGACGGATGCACTTTTATGATGGATAGATGCACTTTTATGATGGATAGATGCACTTTTATGATGGACGGATGCACTTTTATGATGGACGGATGCGGACGGATGCACTTTTATGACGGACAGATGCACTTTTATGATGGATAGATGCACTTGTATGATGGATAGATGCACTTTTATCATGGATAGATGCACTTTTATCATGGATAGATGCACTTTTATGATGGAGAGATGCACTTTTATGACGGACGGATGCACTTTTATGATGGACGGATGCACTTATGATGGACAGATGCACTTTTATGATGGACAGATGCACTTTTATTATGGACGGATGCACTTTTATGATGGATAGATGCACTTTTATGATGGACAGATGCACTTTTATGATGGATAGATGCACTTTTATGATGGATAGATGCACTTTTATGATGGACAGATGCACTTTTAAAGTTTTTACAAGTCTGATTTGCAACTGCTCTGATTTGAGAGAGATCTGAACCTGTCCAAAAACTGAGAACTCATGAAAACAAACAAGCTTGTAAAAGAAAGGAATCCAGTTTTCCCGTAACGATGGAGACACACATCACCATAGCAACAACTGTTGGGCTTTTTTCCATCTGTGGTCATGTGAAGTGCACCAGATCCACAGAGCAGGCTTACATAAACACCAGAGAATGAGAAGCTGATTGATGTTTACACTATTCCTATAATTTATCTCAACAAATAAAGTCATATTTGATGTGATTGAGAGTAGAGGTTGGGAATCGAATACTTGAGGTCAGGAATCGGATTCTTGTCATCGATTCCTTTGTGAGCATTCCTAAACTTTTAACAATTCGAGCGCGAGACGACTCTGTTTTCTATTGGGCACCTCTTAAAGTTATAATAAATAAAACTAATCAACCAACAAAGACAAAGAGAAAATTCACTCGTTCTTCACTGAATAACTTTTGTAACTATATTTGTAATGTAAATTTGATTTATAAAGTACAGTGTTATTTTACATTTGATTCCAGTTTCTGAACCTGAAAATCTTAAAACTCTGTTTATTTCAACCGTATCTTTGTTCAGTTGTGTCTATTAGTTGCGATTTGTTAATTTTTTTTTTGTTCTTTTTTAATTACTGAGTGTTTATTGTCTTTAATAATGCCTGAAGTTTATATTAGCCTAGTTGGGCTAGTTGTTCTTCTCTGGTGTTTTTAAACTACAGGCAAACGCTCCTTGTGTAAGTGTTCTTTAGCCTGATGATTTCTGTTCATGATATTCAGAGACAATTAAATTAGACTAAATGTGAATGATATCTAATATCTAAGTATGTAACCTTATTGGAATCAAAATTAGGGATCGATAAGCAGAATCGAAATCGGCATCGGAATCGTTAAAATTCAAACGATACTCAACACTAATTGAGAGAAACATGAGGACTGCAATAACCCCTGACCTGCAGAAGTGCGTGATGAAGCGTGATCTCCAGCTCGGCCAATCGCTGCGCGGGATCTTCGCACTCCTGGATCTCCAGGTCCTCGCAGGGAACCGTATCCCAGCGGCCACAGTGAGCCGCTAGCTGATGCACTAGCTCATACTGTCCCGGTAACGCTAAACTCAACCGCGTCTGACGGCCGTGCGTGAAACACAACTTCCTCCTCCTGCAGGCCCCGCCCTCCACTCCACAGGCCCCGCCCACATCCGAGCCCAGGGGGAGGAGCCTCTCTCCCAGCATGCAGTTCAGGAGCTGGTATCGGGCCGAACAGTCCTGACCCAGGATGAGAATATACGGGGCGCAACCGACGACATTCTGCAGATAATCCTCGTCGTGCCGCGGGAACGAGATGCACCGGAGCTGACCTGCGACACAGAGAGAAACACACGCTTGACACACACACACAAAATATTGCAATCAGCGGGTTTCAAAAAACATTTATTTTAATTTATTTTAATTAGGGATGCACTGATATGAACATTTTGGCCGGTACCGATAACCGATAATTCTTTAAACTTGAAAGCCGATAACCGATATATTGGCCGATAAATCTAAATCCAAATTTTTTAATAATATTTGAGAGCCTGATTGCAAAAACAAAAGCCTCACCATTAAAAGCCACGACCCAAACACACAATTATAATGTTCTCATCATGATTTTCTGTAGCCGATATGACAGACTTGCAGACGCTGGAACTGTATTTTCCTTTTTAAAGTGATTTTCAATAATTTTTCAAGCAATTCAAAACCATCATGATGAACAGTGAAGACATGAAGCGTCTCAGCTGAAGGAAATAATAATAATAATAGCGATAACATTAAAACTGAAAATATATCGGTCAGTGCCGATACGGTAGCCGTTATTATTTCATTCAACAGATTTTCCAACAAAACAGAATTCCCACCAGATTGGTCGCAAAACTAGAGGGAAAAAAAACATTTTAATTCACAAAAATGAGTTCTAACGCAGATGAATCTCAGAGCTTTGAATTGACTCTCAGGAAGGAATCCTGTGGTTTGCTACTGAAGTTTAACTCAGAGACGCTGTGAAAACATCAAGAAGTCTGAGATGTTTCAGAAAAACAAGCTTTGTGCCGGTGTGTCCTGAGGCCTGCATCTCATGACCGTCTCTGAGCCGGACCGCCCAAACACACACACACACACACACTCAAACACCCACACCTACACACACTGAGTCACTCTGGATATTATTAGGAAGTGCTCATAATCCCAGAGCTGCTGAGTCACTGCCTTATACAACAGCACTGCACACCGTAATCTGATTGAGTGCCGCACGCTAACACGCTAGCACGCTAGCAAACACCATCCGCATCAAGAACCGATGATTAATGCTGCGCTCACACACCCACGCCTCTCACAGTCTGAGACAAGCAATTATTTCATTTGAGCAATTCTAATAAATCAATAAATAAATAGCCTGCATACGGTTAACGGTTAAAACGGTTAACAAAAAATAAAATGTATATATATATTTACATTTAGCAGACGCTTTTATCCAAAGTGACTTACATTGCATTTCAAGCTACACATTTACATTATTATCAGTTCTTGCTTTCCCTGGGAATTGAACCCATGACCTTGGCGTTGCAAGCACCAGCGTATGTATAGCAGCATTCAAAGTTGGAATAAAATTGCGCAAAAAAAATTATTCATTAATAAACTTAAATAAAAAAAATTAAATTAATATGTTTAGTAGCATTCAAACTTGCTCAAATTAAATCAAATTTTTATAGCACAAAATAAAAGTAAATTTCAAATAAAATTATAAATATATT
>NC_138234.1:1413485-1459854 GCF_964197995.2 Scardinius erythrophthalmus
CTCACTAACAGTGATGTGCACTACAGTAGTACACTACATCCACACTGATATAAGCTTGTAACCTGGCGACCTCTAGTGGTGAAAGCCAAGACGCAAATTAAATCAGTGTTTCTCAATTTATGCGAGTATTTAATACATGTATAATGTGTTTGTAAAGTGTATGTATATAATACATATAAAAGTAAATTTGACATTGTTTTGTAATGATTGTAAAGATCATAAAAATAGAAGTAGTTAAGTGGAATAAGAACATTATTTGATCAACTCTACTAGCCTAATAAAACGAATTAAAAATAAATTGAAAGCTGTAACTTTTTTTAAATAATAAACACAAGGGTTTTTGCGGATTTCCCTAAAATGGAAAATCCCTAGTGTATTGTACTTTCAGTTTTATTAGTGATGAAATGGGAATGTTTTATGGCAATATTGGCGCCCTCTTGTGGACATTATATGAAGCACACACACACACACACACACACACACACACACACACACGGAGGTGTGTGTTATCACATGTGTTTGAGTGGATAATAATCATTACTGACTATTACACAGTGGAAAGCAGATCATTAGCATACAATCGGCTAGTTTCATCTCCATAAATGTAAAGTCACTGATTCTAAGCCCATTTTTAGGCTTTTTTGTGTTGATTTATAGTTATTCTATGACTCTCTTTGTTTAACAAAGCCGCTAAAACTGCTCTGTTGTGTAAAAACATTACGGTTTCATTATAATTAACATTCTGATTTCCTAAAGAAAATAGTTTTAATAAAAAAAATTATATTTCTTTTTATTCATGTATTGTATGTTTAATTTCTATTGAAACAATGTTACTTTAATTTCCTTGTATCACTGTAAAGCTGCTTTGAAACAATCTATATTGTTAAATGCGCTGTATAAATGAAGGTGAAATTGAATTGACTTACTTATTGCTTTAAATGTATTATGATAAAACATTTTTAGTTGACTATTGTTACTTTATATTTACTGCCTTGCTTTACCTTGAGTTTCTTATCCTATCTTTGTGTGTGTGACACATGCATCCCCTGTGAGCTTTGTTCAGGAAATTCTTTTAAAAAAGTAAACAATGGGCTTAGCGCGAGGGCGGTACTTCCCGTTAGAGACACGCCCACTGAGCATAGTCACGCCCACTGAACGGGGCCACGCCCACACGCGCCTCTAGTGAGCCCGGATGATCAACGCGCGCGCGTCACTCGCTCGCTCGTTAATATCAGCGCGTGTGTCGCGGCTCATGATAATATCATATATAATATGGACGGTGGCGGGTCCGCGCGGGCTCCGGGAGATTCTCCCGCGAAGCGTCAGGCGGTGAAGAGACACCATCACAAACACAACATCAAACACCGGTACGAGTTCCTGCAGAGCCTCGGGACCGGCACGTACGGGCGCGTGAAGAGAGCCGTGGACCGCTCCGGCAGAACGGTGAGGAACATCGCGAGATTACACTACAGATATATTAATATATCAATTAATAAAGAGCAATAGCTGGTGATTTTAGTATTCATCAACGTGTTTTTATTATTTATTAAGTGTTAGAAAATGCAAGAGTAAATAAATCTTTTTTTTGTAACTGGTATTTTATTATTTATGAATAATATTAGTAAATTAGAGTAAATAAATTATTATAAATTATACTAAATAAATACTAAATAAAATAATAAATTCTTAGTAAATTAATAGAGTAAAAGAAAGAATAAATTAATCTTTTTAACAGATTTTATGAATAATATTATATATATATAAAAGAGTAAATGCATTTTTCTAACTGTGGTAATTTATTATTTACGAATAATATTATAATATCATTAATATTAAATGATTGGAAGTCTAATATTTGATTGGTTAAATGTACGACTGATATGATTATTAGATCTATCACACTGTTTCAATACGAATTATACTATTATAAATTACTCATAAATAATACAATTACATCAACACATAAATAAATTTAATCAATAATTAAACTAATTTACTATTCATGATTTGTTGTATTTATGAATAACATTATAATATCATTAATATTAAATTACTGGTGCAAACCTAATATTTTATTGTTGTTTTTTTGTACGACCACACTATTTGAACATGAATTATGTTAATAATAATAAAACAAGATTGAATGGCCAGAGCTCTAACGAATAAACGAGTGATGATTGATCTTGTGTTTGTGAATAGTTTGTAAAGCTTCAGCGAACAGGTTTTCTGCGTCTCCGCCCGCGGCTCCTCACACACACACACACACACACACATTCCTCTCGATCTGGGGTCAGACCTGACTCTCCGTGACCTCTGACCCCTGATCATGACCCGCAGGTCATCAGTGGTTCTATAGGAGATTCCTTTAGTTTTGCACACTGTAAAAAATACAAGAAAGTTGCTGTACTTGCATTTAACGCAATCAACTTGGATATTTAAGTCATTTCAACTTAAAAAATGAGTTGAATCTTATAAAACTTGTATTAAAAAAGTTGAAAATGGCTTATTTTGATGAGTTAAAGCAAAGTAAAAACATGTTGTCATAACTTAAAACATCCTTAAAACAAGAACATTTCTATGAGAATAAAGGTGAAATAATTTCGTTTCTGGGGAAATATCTGCGGTACAGTTTCTCACCTTAGAGGCACAAAACCAAACCTTATTAGATTTAAATGCTGTAAAAAAAATGACATTTATAAGCAATTATAGCTTTTTTCAGCAAGTTATACGAGATTCAATTATTGAAGCTAAAATTACTTGTACAGCCAATTTAATTATGTTTAAACATGTAGTTTTTAAAATAACGATGAAAACACGTCTTATTCCTCAAATAAATGAATCCTATTTTACGTGTTTTTAATGTTTTAAAGTTTATATAAACATTCTGTTGTCAAGCACAAACCGCACTGAATTTTAAATATTTAATTTTTAATGATTTTAACATTTGATTTAGGCTAATAATTAAAATAAGATTCATATTTATAATACGTTTTACTCTTAATAATTATTCTAATATTTATTCTCTGAGAGCAAATCTTCATATCTCAAGCAGTTTTTATTTTTTTATAACTGAAAAATAAACCAAAATGCTAAGAAAATTGTATTTTTGTGCAGTAATTTTTAAAGCTGTTCTAGTGTACCATATAATACTATGGTGTATTAAGAGTATGATGGTGTGAATAATATAAAGTTGCATTCTGGGCCGTGTGGTGTGTTTTAGCTTGTGCTTCGCTTCATTTCATTTTCCATTTCCAGACCAGTTGAGTTGTGTTTAATCATTTGAAGTGAAACAGGGAAGCAGGAAGAGTGAGAAATCAGTTTCTCCTCAGACAATATCACTCCGGGGTTTTCCTGGAACAGCTCATGCGTTTCCTCCGACAGTAAGCCTAGAAACGCATTGTCTGCGGCGGCGGCGGCGTCACTCTCCCTGCGGGGTCAGCTCGTCAGGAGGGACATCACCTCAGGAAAGAGAGAGAGTTTGAGTCTGGGCGAGTCGAGACAGGTCTTAGCACTGATAACAGACTGCGACACGCCTGATGCTAACGATAACACACCCGACGGCTCAGGCTATTTATAGAGCTTCCCTGAACACACACACTAATGGTTTATCAGAAATCATGCCGTCTTTGTGTGTTGGGCAGACCGGAGCTGCACAAACACCTTTATTATGACTGTGGATCAGCTGACAGAACTCTTCTAGAACCTTCCCATTACGTTATGAAAACGTTACTTTAGAATGTTCTCGGAACGTTACTTTTGAATGTTCTCTGAACGTTACTTTTGAATGTTCTCTGAACGTTACTTTAGAATGTTCTCTGATCGTTACATTAGAATGTTCTCGGAACGTTACTTTTGAATGTTCTCGGAACGTTACTTTAGAATGTTCTCTGAACGTTACATTAGAATGTTCTCTGAACGTTACTTTTGAATGTTCTCTGAACGTTACTTATGAATGTTCTTTGATCGTTACTTTAGAATGTTCTCTGAACGTTACTTTTGAATGTTCTTTGATTGTTACTTTAGAATGTTCTCTGAACGTTACTTTTGAATGTTCTTTGATCGTTACTTTAGAATGTTCTCTGAACGTTACTTTTGAATGTTCTCCGAACGTTACTTAAGAATGTTCTTGGAACGTTACTTTAGAATGTTCTCTGAACGTTACTTTTGAATGTTCTTTGATTGTTACTTTAGAATGTTCTCTGAACGTTACTTTTGAATGTTCTTTGATCGTTACTTTAGAATGTTCTCTGAACGTTACTTTTGAATGTTCACCGAACGTTACTTAAGAATGTTCTTGGAACGTTACTTTAGAATGTTCTCTGAACGTTACTTTTGAATGTTCTCCGAACGTTACTTTAGAATGTTCTCTGAACGTTACTTTTGAATGTTCTCCGAACGTTACTTTAGAATGTTCTTGGAACGTTACTTTAGAATGTTCTCTGAATGTTACTTTTGAATGTTCTCTGAACGTTACTTTTGAATGTTCTTTGATTGTTACTTTAGAATGTTCTCTGAACGTTACTTTTGAATGTTCTTTGATCGTTACTTTAGAATGTTCTCTGAACGCTACTTTTGAATGTTCTCCGAACGTTACTTTAGAATGTTCTTGGAACGTTACTTTAGAATGTTCTCTGAATGTTACTTTTGAATGTTCTCTGAACGTTACTTTTGAATGTTCTTTGATTGTTACTTTAGAATGTTCTCTGAACGTTACTTTTGAATGTTCTTTGATTGTTACTTTAGAATGTTCTCTGAACGCTACTTTTGAATGTTCTCCGAACGTTACTTTAGAATGTTCTTGGAACGTTACTTTAGAATGTTCTCTGAATGTTACTTTTGAATGTTCTCCGAACGTTACTTTAGAATGTTCTCTGAACGTTACTTTTGAATGTTCTCCGAACGTTACTTTAGAATGTTCTTGGAACGTTACTTTAGAATGTTCTCTGAACGTTACTTTTGAATGTTCTCCAAACGTTACTTTAGAATGTTCTTGGAACGTTACTTTAGAATGTTCTCTGAATGTTACTTTTAAATGTTCTCTGAACGTTACTTTTGAATGTTCTTTGATCGTTACTTTAGAATGTTCTCTGAACGTTACTTTTGAATGTTCTCCGAACGTTACTTTAGAATGTTCTTGGAACGTTACTTTAGAATGTTCTCTGAATGTTACTTTTGAATGTTCTCTGAACGTTACTTTTGAATGTTCTTTGATTGTTACTTTTGAATGTTCTCCGAACGTTACTTTAGAATGTTCTCCGAACGTTACTTTAGAATGTTCTTGGAACGTTACTTTAGAATGTTCTCTGAATGTTACTTTTGAATGTTCTCTGAACGTTACTTTTGAATGTTCTTTGATTGTTACTTTAGAATGTTCTCTGAACGTTACTTTAGAATGTTCTCCGAACGTTACTTTAGAATGTTCTTGGAACGTTACTTTAGAATGTTCTTGGAACGTTACTTTAGAATGTTCTCTGAATGTTACTTTTGAATGTTCTCTGAACGTTACTTTTGAATGTTCTTTGATTGTTACTTTTGAATGTTCTCCGAACGTTACTTTTGAATGTTCTCCGAACGTTACTTTAGAATGTTCTTGGAACGTTACTTTAGAATGTTCTCTGAATGTTACTTTTGAATGTTCTCTGAACGTTACTTTTGAATGTTCTTTGATTGTTACTTTAGAATGTTCTCCGAACGTTACTTTAGAATGTTCTCCGAACGTTACTTTAGAATGTTCTTGGAACATTACTTTAGAATGTTCTCTGAATGTTACTTTTGAATGTTCTCTGAACGTTACTTTTGAATGTTCTTTGATTGTTACTTTAGAATGTTCTCTGAACGTTACTTTTGGATGTTCTCTGAACGTTACTTTTGGATGTTCTCTGAACGTTACTTTTGAATGTTCTTTGATCGTTACTTTAGAATGTTCTCCGAATGTTACTTTAGAATGTTCTCTGAACGTTACTTTTGAATGTTCTTTGATCGTTACTTTAGAATGTTCTCTGAACGTTACTTTTGAATGTTCTCCGAACGTTACTTTAGAATGTTCTTGGAACGTTACTTTAGAATGTTCTCCGAACGTACGAAACTTGTAATATAAAAAAAAAAAAAACGTTAGATGAACATCCAACTAAAACATTTCATAAAAACGCTCCATGAACGATGTATAAATAATGTTTTTGTTCTAACGTTTTGAGAACATTATTAAAGACCAGATAATAAAGAAATTTAAGTATTTGGAGGAACGTAATTATTATTCTATTAAAGTAACTGGAGGAACATTTGCTCATAACGCCCATAGCGTTCCCTGTTTGCGTCATCGTACACTCTTAGAAATCCCGGTTTTGAGCTCCACTCTTATTCTTGTGTCTACTTCTGTTTCTTGAGTTGCTGCTTCTGGTTCTTCAGGTTCTGGTCTCAGAGCACCAGAGCACAAGGCTGTAAAACACTTCTCCGAAGCCGCTCAGTCTGACGTTTGAGCGCAGGTGTGTGAGATTCCTGTGTGTCTTCAGTTGTGTTTGTCCATCTGCTGGTCATTGGTGACCCTGTAGACACACACACACACACCACACCCTGTGGAATCTCAAACATGCCTGATGACACGCAGACACTCGCATACAGACTCACAAAAGAGACAAAAGACCCGAGACACAAAGACCAGCATGCACACGCATCTCTTCATATGCAAAGCACTGGTTCCACTGACATCACACCATTACAATCCCTGAACATCACAGCGCTATTATAACCGTGAGATCATGACCGTGTGAGAAGCTTCAGTCGTCTTTACTGTGAGCAGAAGGAATGTGTGTAAATATCACTGTCAATATGACAAGGCTGCATACGTTTTGTTCGAAGAATGATTTACAAAAAACTGATTCTGCTCTCGTTTCATTATCGATGCACAAAAACGGAAGTAAATACAGTCGTTTGGTGGAAATAATGGTATTTTTGTGTGGGTTTAAAGTTTTGTGTTTGTGTAAAGAATCAAAAACTTGCTAGAATGAGGCCGGACGATACTTCAAAAATCTCTGCAATTTAATTATGTAAATATAACGTTATTATTATTAAATAGGTTATATATTTTATAGTGCTGGGCGATGATTAATCGCATCCAAAATAAAATTTGGCGTAATAACATTTATTTATTAAATATGAACTAAAACAAAAATGTCAATTTTTAAATATTTACTAATATTAAACATGTTAATTATATTAATATATTTAAGAATTTGTATATATATATATATATATATATATATATATATATATATATTTAAATATATACACTACAGTACATGCAAATATTTCTTGAATAAACACATGCATGTGTGTATTTATACCAGGGGTGGGCAAACTACGGCCCGCGGGCCACATGCGGCCCGTTAGGCTGTTTAATCCGGCCCGCCGAGTATTTAAAAAAAAATTCTTAAGATCGCATTAATTTTGCCTTTTTTTCTTGCAATACTTTGCGTTATATATATATATATATATATATATATATATATATATATATATATATATATATATATATATTGCGTTGCATATATTTGACAATCGGAATATCAGATATTGCATGCCATAGCTAACAAATGTAAAAAAGGAAAAATGACATAAAAGCAGATCATTAGTCATTCAGCGCTGTTGTGGCTGCGGTGTGTGTGTCACGTAACAAGCAATGACGCGTCACCATGGAAACCAAACAGACAGCGACTTAAGCGCATAGACTTGTTGCACGTTAATGTTTTTTCCTTTTTTGGGAACTCAATGAGAAAAAAAATGTTTGGTAACCGCTTGCACACCTTAGTTTTTCCTTTGATTTGTCTGCTATTTAGTTTCTTTGCTCCTCTGGATTTGTGGATGTATCCTGCCCGATTCCGTTTACCGACCTTTATCGTCCGGCTTTCGACTACGCTCCCCTGTCTGCCATGTACAGAACCCGTTTTTTTTTTTCATTAAATGTTCTGATCTCCCTTTGCCTTTTATGTTTTATTTTATTATTCTAAAAATAAATTTGTATATTCGTTTATTTCCACAAATGTATGACTTTTGGAAGTGCAATTGCCATTCAGTTTTAATAAAGTTGAATTAACGTAACCTGTAATTTTTACTCTTCTAAGTGTACACTTGCATATGTTTTGTTTCTAATTTACTGTTAGGCCAATAAATAATAATAAGGATAAACAATATTTAAAAAGTATAGGCTATAATTATCTAACATCTTTAAAAATTAACATCAAAACATAACATGCTAAATGGGGGATATCTAGCATAAAAAAATGTATTGTCAGAATGTCGTCTCTCAGTTGTTGAATTTCGCACAGACATTGCCACAACATTGTCTGTTTGCTCAGCCCGATCTCATGAAAGTGTGAATACCACGAATTGTATTTGTAGTGCATAATATGTTTTCGCGTGCATATGATATGCACTTTATGGCGTGTAATAGGCACGCACTCCACACCCCTAATCCTAACCAAGGGGTTTACAGTGTGTAGCATGCACGCAAAAAAAAAAAAAAAAAAAAAAACTTTTTGGCATATAAATGGCACGAGAAATAAAATTTGTGGTATAGATACGCACTTTCATGAGATCGTGCTTCATAATCTGCTACTGGGCCGGCCCTCTGTCAAATTTTTAAAACCCAGTGTGGCCCTTGAGCCAAAAAGTTTGCCCACCCCTGATTTATACATATATATAATATATATATATATAAATTAAAATCTTAAATATATTAATATAATTAACATGTTTAATATTAGTAAATATTTAAAAATGGACATTTTTGTTTTATTTCATATTTAATAAATAAATGTTATTACTATTAAACAATGTTAAATAAATTATATTAATATAATTAACATATTCAATATTATTAGCAGTAGTATGTTAAATATCTAAATTTTTGCTTCATATTTAATCACATTAATATGTTAAAACTACTAATATAATATCATATTACCTAAATTGTAAATATTGTGATGATTTTGATGCATTTCTGTACGTAAATATGGCTATATATTGTGATACCGGTGAAAATAAATTAAAATAATTCAATATAATTTTCATTAATTTATGCATGATTAAATAAACGAATGATTTTGAATCTATGTGGCGACAGTGACTGATTGTGTGAACCCTGTGATGCTTGTATTCAGTGTGTGTGTGTGTGTGTGTTTTGTCCTTCAGGTGGCCATAAAGTCCATCCGTAAGGAAAAGATTAAAGACGACCAGGATCTGATCCACATCCGCCGGGAGATCGAGATCATGTCGTCGCTCAGCCATCCTCACATCATCAGCATATATGAAGGTATGTGAGTGTGAGAGCGCACTGGTGTTGTGTAACCAGATCGCTGGGATTCTTCAGTCACGCAAGCCTCTTTGTTCTCATTATGTAATCACGGCAAACCCCAAAAACTGCTTTAGTGTGCTTCAGCGCACCACAATTACCCCCCCGCTCATTAGCATAACGCCTGGAATACCTCAGGCTCATTAGTGCATGTCAAACAAATCAAAGTCATTTAGACTTAGTTGAGTGATGTGACTGACACTGTCGCCGTTGGCTTTGGGCTTGCTTAGTTCGGGACATTTAATTTAATATTCAACAATTGTGTTTCAGTGTTTGAGAACAAGGATAAGATCGTGATCGTGATGGAGCTGGGCAGCGGAGGAGACCTGTACGACTACCTGAGCGAGAGACAGCGCATCCCTGAGAGTGAAGCCCGGCTGTTCTTCAGGCAGATCGTGTCCGCCGTGCAGTACTGCCACCGGGTGAGTACACAACTATACACACTACACAACTACACACACTACACAACTATACACACTACACACACTCCACAGTACTGCCACCGCGTGAGTACACAACTATACACACTACACACACTCCACAGTACTGCCACCGCGTGAGTACACAACTATACACACTACACACACAACACAGTACTGCCACCGCGTGAGTACACAACTATACACACTACACACACTCCACAGTACTGCCACCGCGTGAGTACACAACTATACACACTACACACACAACACAGTACTGCCACCGCGTGAGTACACAACTATACACACTACACAACTACACACACTACACAATACTGCCACCGCGTGAGTACACAACTATACACACTACACAAACTACACAACTATACACACTACACACACTACACAGTACTGCCACCGCGTGAGTACACAACTATACACACTACACACACTACACACTACACAATACTGCCGGCGCGTGAGTACACAACTATACACACTACACAACTACACACACTACACAATACTGCCGGCGCGTGAGCACACACTAGTACTGCCGCGTGAGTACACACTAGTACTGCCGCCGCCGCCGCGTGAGTACACACTAGTACTGCCGCCGCCGCCGCGTGAGTACACACTAGTACTGCCGCCGCCGCCGCGTGAGTACACACTAGTACTGCCGCCGCCGCCGCGTGAGTACACACTAGTACTGCCGCCGCGTGAGTACACACTAGTACTGCCGCCGCGTGAGTACACACTAGTACTGCCGCCGCGTGAGTACACACTAGTACTGCCGCCGCCGCCGCGTGAGTACACACTAGTACTGCCGCCGCGTGAGTACACACTAGTACTGCCGCCGCGTGAGTACACACTAGTACTGCCGCCGCCGCCGCGTGAGTACACACTAGTACTGCCGCCGCCGCCGCGTGAGTACACACTAGTACTGCCGCCGCCGCGTGAGTACACACTAGTACTGCCGCCGCGTGAGTACACACCGACACACACTAACACAATACTGCCACCGCGTGAGTACACACTAGTACTGCCGCCGCGTGAGTACACACTAACACACACTACACAATACTGCCGCCGCGTGAGTACACACTAGTACTGCCGCCGCGTGAGTACACACTAACACACACTAACACAATACTGCCACCGCGTGAGTACACACTAACACACACTACACAATACTGCCGCCGCGTGAGTACACACTAGTACTGCCGCCGCGTGAGTACACACTAACACACACTAACACAATACTGCCACCGCGTGAGTACACACTAACACACACTAATACTGCTCACTATACTCACAACACAACCAAAGTTTTTATGGTTTTGTTTCATTTTTAGTTAACTATATTAACCCTGATTTCTATATAGTCATTTTCTATTGTAAAGAAGTTTAAAATACAGTTAATAAAATATTTTGATTTATTCAGATTTCCGTGTTGATGCTATAAAAACATTAATTTAAAAGACTGATATCAGTCATAACAATAATCCTCTGTAAGTTCTGAGGTGTTGTACATGTGTTGTTGCACAGGCAGGGTCAGGGTTCAGGGTCAGGGTTCAGGGTCAGGGTTCAGGAACACGTCTTAACACATCTCTGTGAAAGCAAAGGTCAGCGAGACTAAATATGAGTTCGACGTCATGTGAACGTTTCTCCCAGCCTGGAAAACTACCCAGAATGCAGTGGAATAGGGCTTCACTGCGACACTGAATGGATTGCACAACACTCGTTACTGTCCGCATGAATGAGCAGATCTAGAGGACAGTGTTTGAGGCCGGCGTTCAAGCTAGCACACGCTAATGCAGGAACACCCACGCTAACGGCTAGCAAACACAACAATAGCAGCGAAAGCTACGACACACGCAACTGTTGCGCCGCTCTGAGTATCCGTGTGAACGACACACTCCCAGAAGAGGCCCAGATCAGGTTCTCAGAGTTATGAACAAATGTTGTTTTCAATAAGGTTAATACAGTGTGTGTGTGTGTGTGTGTGTGTGTGTGTGTGTGTGTGTGTGTGTGTGTGTGTGTGTGTGTGTGTGTGTGTGTGTGTGTGTGAGAAATTCCAGTCCTGCATGATTGTGTCTCTCAGCTGGAGGCCGAACCGTTCTCCTCATTTAACCTCAGAACAAAAGCTCTCGCCTCTAACGGGACGTTCTGTCTTCTGAAACGCCTCGCAAATAACATATGATCATGTCGGAAAACACTGTTTTACTCTGAGATTGAAGCACCCAGATAACACACACCGCCTTTAACAGTTTTGGATCGGTAAGATTTTTAATGTTTTTAAAAGAAGTCTCTGCTCACCAAAGCTGTGTTGATTAAAAATACACACAAAAAGATGTAAAAACAGTAATATTGTGAAATATTATTAAATCTTATTAATATTAAATTATTAAATCATCTGTTGTCTATGTGAATATATAGTAAAGTGTAATTTATTCCTGTGATCAAAGCTGAATGTTCAGCATCATTACTCCAGTCTTCAGTGTCACATGATCCTTCAGAAATCACTCTAATATGAGGATTTGATGATCAAGAAACATGAATAGAAAGTTAAACATTAATCTGAAATAGAATCTTTTGTAACATTATTAATGTCTTTACTGTCACTTTTGATCAGTTTAACTCATCCTTGATGAATAAAAGTATTGATTTATTTTATTTCTTTCCCCAAAAAATAAAATTAAAATTCTTACTGACCCCAAACTTCTGAACGGTAGCGTTTAATGTTACAAAAGCTTTCTATTTCAGATAAATGCTGTTCTTTTGAACTTTCTATTCATCAAAGAATCCTGAAATAAAAATGTAAATAACAGTTTTCAACACTGATAATAATCATAAATGTTTCTTGAGCATCAGATCATCATATTAGAGTGATTTCTGAAGGATCATGTGACACTGAAGACTGGAGTAATGATGCTGAACATTCAGCTTTGATCACAGGAATAAATTACACTTTACTGTATATTCACATAGAAAATTAAAATAAACTCTAGAATATTTAACAATATATATTTTTTTATTTTCAGTCAAATAACTGCAGCCTTGGTGAGCAGAGACTTCTTTTAAAAACATTAAAAATATTACAGATCAAAAACTTTCGACTGGTAGTGTGTGTTTTTGGGGATTTTGGAATCATAGTCTGGATTCTGAAAGTGAAACTGGTGATACAGCGTTTCTGTTGCTCAGGAAACTCCCTTCCAACACCAGGAACATTTACAGGAACCCACAGTCGTTTCATCAAGATCCCTCATCTGGGATTCACTCACGTAGAGTCGCTTTCACAAAATGACACCAACAGCAATAAAATCCAAGATACCAATGTAAATATATAACAGAAATGAGAATAACCAGTTCTTCTGCCCAGTACTGATGTTCATTAGACGTTAAAACGGTGCATTAATGGAGAACTCGACTGATCACGAGGACAACGGCTTAGAAATCAGATTAATCCCAACCGTTCTACAAAACATAACATGAGCTTGTCAAAGTGTTACGCGACAACACTGTACGAGAAATGGAAGAGTTTTCCTTTACATTTTTTGCGTACAGACGACAGCGTCGTTAAAACGATCCCGTTCACACGGATCCACGAAAACGACTAAAAATGCTGTATTCTGCTGCCAGGCCAGTAGGTGGCGCTGACACTGTAAAAAAACAAAACACGATGAGTCTAAGCTGTAAAGAAACTGTTTGTTTAACTTTAAAAAAAAAGGTAGGTTACCGTGTTGCCTTACAATTTTGAGTTTATTGAAATAAAATATTTGAGTTAATACAATGAAGGAGATTAGTTTAATCAACAGAAATTCTAAATATTATGTTATTTGAACCACATTAATTATCTAAGTTGACGAAGTTGATAAATCACGAAACTATCTTTTACAGTGAATAGACTGAACACGTAATACGCATGACGTCGCCGTTTTCACAAATCCACGTTTTTGTAGTTTACACTGAGACGATAATGGCGTCGTTTTTAAAAACGTTCACTTTGAATCTCAAAAGTTTGCATTTCATTTTCAAGCCCCCAAAATGCAGTTGTCGTGTAAATGTGAGTGAAAGTTTTGAGTTTTGAGTTGAAAACGCTGTTGTCTCTGTTTATTTCGAACAGAACGGGATTGTTCATCGCGACCTGAAGTTGGAGAACATCTTGCTGGACGACAACGGCAATATAAAGGTGAGTTCAGGACAGGTTAAAGATTTTACACTAGTTCACTGGACCTCAGGATATACTGTAAATGTGTAAATTGTTTGTCGCGTTAAGTCGTAAACGTGCACTGAAAATCGTTCTGCTGGCGTTGCACGAATTAAAATGTGTTGGTCTGAAGTCGCTTCATTACTCATAGGTGTGGTTTGGGCGTAACGTGAAATAAACCAATCAGAGCGACATCTCACATTCCCTTTAAGAGCAGGCGTGCTTGTTCCATGGCGGATTGCTATTATAACGGCGGATTTGCCAGGAGCGGTTCACAGCCGAGGAGACCGGCGTTCTCGTCAGGGCCGTAAAACACAGAGAAGTGACATTGGGGATGGAGAAACACACCCACATTAGCTTCGGTTAAACAGGCGTATAAATCTTGCAAAAATGGGAACTGCTGCATGTGCTCACGCTACATTGATTATGGCCAAGCATGCGCCCTTAAAATAACATCTGAATAACACGCTCCACTGACTTTAGACGAGCACCAGGGAACGTTTGCGCCGGAACACGCCTCCTCTTTCCGCTGAACCGCCCCCGGGAGCGCAAGTTCATTCCCTAATTTACCGGCGTGCGTCTGTGGAGGGAAGAGTCCGCTGTGCGCGAGTGCAAAATAGGAATGAAACATGCGTCAGTGTACAAAGTCAATTGCGCTGGGTGCAAGATAGGGCCCGATACCTATATCAGACGGGCTGCAGCTTTAATTTTGCGTAAAAAAATAGTTTTATCTGTAAAATTAAACATAAATATATTGTATATATTTTCAATGCACTTTTCAAGGACCTCTTCATAAATATGGCTGTTTTCCAGGACTTACATTTCAAAAGGTCAAATTCAAGCACTTTAAACCCCTTGTATGAACCCTGGTCTCTGCACACGGAGGTTTGAGCCTTCAGACGCTTTTCCATTGGGAATTTTCCAGACTTTCATGTTTTTCATGTCGGTTTGAAACGTTATCTCTGATACTTCTGTTTTCCCTGGTATTATCAAACAAGAGGCCATAAAACTTGCATGAGATAACGGCATAAATCTAGATTGGGTTTATGAGAGGCGCTGATCGAGACCACAGTCTGTGTTTCACATCCAAGTGTCGTCTTTGAAAAGAGATCAAACTCTGATCAAAGTCTGAGCTCTAAAGCGTCCAAGATTTACTCAGTTCAAGGTAGAAATGTAATTTTCAGGTCTATGCTCAAAAAGTGAATAAATGGATTATAAATACAGCGTAAATATAATTTAGTACCATAAAATCCCCTAAAAATACGAAATATTAAATAAAAACATTTTCATTGAAATAAAAGAATAAGTTTTTGTCATGTTTGACCGATACGCGAAGAACACCAGAAAATCATTCTGCTGTTGTTTATGAATGAAGTCGTTCTGCGCACGGACGTTTGAGTCTTCAGACGGTTTTTCCGTTGGGAGTTTTCCAGACTTTCATAGTCTGTTTGAAACGTTATCTCAGATACTTCTGTTTTCCCTGGTTTTATTAAACAAGAGGCCATAAAACAAACACCCAATCGAAACTGGCATGAGATAACAGCATAAATCTGCTTTCGGTTTATGAGATGCGCGATAAAACTGGCACTGGTCGAAACTAGGGCTGAGTTTAAGATAATGGACCGACTACAGCGCTGGAGGTTTGGAGATAACATAATAATAATAAATGAGGCTCAAACATCCGTTTCATAACGAAACTAGCACTTCCGTCAAAGAAACATCACACTAAAGCCTGTAAAGCATTGGAATAAATATTAGTGAATAATGTTAACTTAATATAAAGTTCAATATTTAATAAAACAAGACCATCTCTTTTCTGATATCTTCATGTTTTCTGCTGGTTGTAAAAGAGTGAATTTTATCCTCCACAAAGACATTTAATCTGTGTTTGATTCTGCACTGCCAGAGAAAGCCAAACTAAAATCACCCGCGCGTGTGAAGCGCGCTTTACTAATAACTTAACGCGCTTTACCATGTCTAATAAGCACAAACTGTGTTCAAAATAATTTGACGTACAAGTAAAAAGGTAGGCTATCTTT
The DNA here is from genome assembly GCF_964197995.2 of Scardinius erythrophthalmus. Classification (NCBI taxonomy): domain Eukaryota; kingdom Metazoa; phylum Chordata; class Actinopteri; order Cypriniformes; family Leuciscidae; genus Scardinius; species Scardinius erythrophthalmus. Next base: position 1,429,500 of record NC_138234.1, read on the forward strand.
CCTACAGCGTTTTCTACTTTACCACAGTAAAGAATGTGAATATAATGTAACCCTAGCAACACCCTAGCAACCACCCAGAACACCCTAGCAACCACCCAGAACACCCAGAACACCCTAGCAACCACCCAGAACACCCTAGCAACCGCCTAGCAACCACCCTGAATACCCTAGCAACAGCATAGCAACCACCCAGAACACCCTAGCAACTGCCTAGCAACCACCCAGAATACCCTAGCAACAGCATAGCAACCACCCAGAACACCCTAGAAACTTTTTAACTTTAAACTGCTTTAAACTTAAAACTACTTGAAACTTTAAACTAAATTAAACTTCATACTACTTTAATCTTCAAACTACTTTAAACTTCAAACTTTCTGGTCCAAACTTTCTGAAGCCAACTTAAATTTTGTCTCGACGAACTTTTTAATCTAGTTATATTCGCCTAATTAAGAGCGAACCAAAGGAAGAAATGTTTATTATCCCCTGCGAAATTGTGCGAGACGTGAGTGAAGATTTGGGAAAAGAAACGAGAGATTCCCAGTGGAATAATAATGGAATATTGTTAAATCCGCTGATATTCGGGTGACCAGATCGCACAACACAACACAAAGCCGACAAAGCTTACGTTTATGGGCTCACGAGACGTTTCCACGGATGCGACGTAACATTTAATCGCTGCTAATCTATTATTTCTGTTCCGCGGTTGTCAAGTTTAGCACAGCGCTAATCGAAACCACTCGTTTTTGGGTTGTCAAACCTTATTCATTGGGAATTTTCCAGACTTCCACAGAAACGTTATCTCAGATACTTCTGTTTTCCCTGGTTTTATTAAACAAGAGTCAATAAAACAAACACCCAATGGAAACGTGCATGAGATAACGGCGTAAACCTGTGTGTGAGATGAGCGCTGATGGTTAAACCCCTGTGTGTTCCAGATCGCTGACTTCGGGCTGTCGAACCTGTACCAGGGCGACGGGTTCCTGCAGACGTACTGTGGCAGTGCGCTGTACGCGTCCCCCGAGATCGTGAACGGCCGGCCGTACCGCGGCCCGGAGGTGGACAGCTGGTCTCTGGGCGTCCTGCTCTACACGCTCGTTCACGGAGCCATGCCGTTCGACGGACACGACCACAAGAACCTGGTCCAGCAGATCAGCAGCGGGAACTACCGCAAACCCACCAAACCATCCGGTGAGCCGCTTCACGAGCACGTGACCGTGACCGTACCAGTCGGGCGCTCTTCAGTCACGCTTGAGTGTCAAATATAGCTTTTTTTATTTGATTTATTTCATTGGAATGGTACGAAACTTGTGAACTTGTGCTATGTGAACACACACACACACACACACACACACACACAAATCATGGACATGATCTGAACAGGTTGAATGGTGCTGTAAACAATAGCCACACTTGAGCTCCTCGCGGTCAGAAATGACGCATTGGAAACGAATGCGAGACGAGTTTCCTCTAGTGGAAGCGTTTGGTACTGCAGCCGAAAAACATCTCACTGAACGCTCATTTACTGAGATATCAACCTCACTTGTTTAGATTTATGGCTTTGATGTTCTCACAGTTTTAGAGTAAAACGTGTTTTTGAAAATATATATTTCATATAAAAATTTAAAATAGTATTTTTGCACATGACAATAAACGTAAAAATCTGAAACTTTTTTTAAGTAAACTTTTTTCACTTCATCAATAATCTGCCAAGTGTCGTCTTTGAAGAGATCAAACTTCAGTCTGTTGCTTTAAAGCATCAAGATTTACCAGTTTAAGTTGGAAATGTAATTTTCATGCTCAAAAAGTTAATAAATGTATTATAAATACAGCGTAAATATAATTCAGTATCATAAAATCCCCTAAAAATACAAAAAACATTATCGAACTAAAATATTACATTAATTTAAATTAAATAAACACGTGAAGAGCACCAGAGGGTTAAAGCGGGACACGGAACTGGTTTACTATGCTTGTCGAAGGTCCAAACTTAGTGAACCGTGTCGATGTTTTATAGGTAGAGCTTATCTATTGCTAGCAGAGAACGCTCTGAGCCGTGTGCCATGTGTTGACCTCGGCAGACTCATAAACCTGAGTTGATCTGGGAGTCAAGTTCACAACGACAGCAGCTTTATTGCCGGAGGCCGTATAGCCTCCATGTTGTTGAGAATCTTTCTGCTTTAAAGCTCTATCCCTGCATATGGCAAACCATAGAGAAGCAAGAAACTGCCCGGAGTAACATGAGCTAGCCTTGCCAAACCTGTTCCTGGAGCCACACCTCAACAGTACACACTTCGACCAGTCTATTCTTAGGTCCTAACAAGCGCTGAGTTGAGTCAGGTGTGTTTGATTGGGAAGAGTTGAGAATGTGTACGTTTGGTGTGTCTTCAGGAACAGTGGATTACAGTCTCTTGCACACGTACGCTCCCATGCTTTCATTAGCATTAGCATTCCATATTGTTGATTATTTGCATAGACCTTTGAAACTGCGCCACATTGCTTGACACGCCTGAAGACTCGCTCACATCGCCAACTCTCACTAAAGTCGGCAGAAGTCTAATGTTGTAGACCAGGGGTGTCCGATGACTCCACTGACGCCACTCTTCTGCAGAGTTCGGCTCAAACACACCTTTAGTGGCCGGTTCAGGTGTGTGTGTGACCCTTGTGCGCTGTTTGGGGTCTTTCTGCTGAAATAAAATAAAAAGTTCTCTTTGTCCAAATGGCATGAGACTTTGTACAGTTTTCTACACTTTTCTAGATTTACACATTAATTGGAATGATCTGTTTTTTATGTTAGTGTGTAAAAGATAATCACACTCGTGCTGTTTGGGGATCCCAGGCTACGGAATAGCCAGGTCATTTTATAACAAATGGAATTTTACTCAGTTTATTAATGTTTTTACTCCACATTTGTGCAGTTTTGGGAGGATTTATTATATTTTTTAAATTTATATAAATAAATAAATAAATGTTTTTTGAATAGGTTTTTTTTATGTAAAATTCACTTTATAAAAGACTCACATTTCTAACTTCTTTCATTCATGTGATAACATGGATAATTTGACATGGTTTAGTGTAAGATTTTTGCCCATCTTTTGAAAATGAAATAAAATGCAGTTTTAAAAGTAAAAATATTATCACTTTCACCAGTAGATGGCAGCAGAGCTCCACTATTTGCTATCTGACTAAATGAAAGACATATTTTAACAAGTTTTTCCAGTTGTATTCATATCTACATATTATGAAATCACAATTATAACAATTAAAATAACTTTTTGTCAGAGTTTAGCATTTTTTGTACAGAAAAAAAATCAATTTTTTCAAAAATGTTAAATTATGATTGGAATCAAACCTGAACAAGATGTTACAAAGAGAAAAGTTGGAGTCTTTTGAGTTTATCATTTATTTCAAACATCTGTTTTTCATATAATTCTACAAATTTCTGTCTATGTGTTCTGCGTAGTTTCTGATTTTGAGGATGACCCCCCCACTTAAAAAATGGAAAAAATTTACATTATTGAAAAACATTTTTTTTTTTTTATTAAAAAGTTATTTTTATTGTTATAATTGTGATTTTATAATATGTAGATATGAATCCAGCTGGAAAAACTTGTGAAAAGATGTCTTTCATTTAGTCAGATAGCAAATAGTGGAGCTCTGCTGCCATCTACTGGTGAAAGTGATCTTTTTTTACTTTTAAAACGGCATTTTCCAAAAGATGGGCACAAATCTTACACTAAACCATGTCAAATTATCCATGTTATCCCCATGAATGAAAGAAGTTAGAAATGTGTGTCTTTTATAAAGTGAATTTTACATAAAAATCAGTTTTTTTTTTTATAAAAACCTATTTAAAAATTTTTTTTGAATATAATAAATCATCCCAAAGCAGCACAAAATGTGGAGTAAAAACATAAATAAACGGAGTAAAATTACATTTGTTTAAAAAAAAAAGACCCCAAACCCGCAAACGAACTGGGGTTATTTAGGTGGCCCTCCAGGAGCAGGATTGGACATCCCTGTTGCTAAATCCAGTGCTAATCCTCTTTGTCGCCCCACAGATGCGTGTGGCTTGATCCGCTGGATGCTGATGGTGAACCCAGAGCGTAGAGCTACGCTGGATGAGATCGCGGGCCACTGGTGGGTCAACTGGGGCTATCAGCTCCCCCTACAGGCTCAGAACGACACCGCATCGGTGTGCGCGACACATGTAGCGTCTCAAACCGGCGGCCCGACGCGCATCGCCGACTGGCTACGCCGCACCTCTCGCCCTCTCCTGGAAAGCGGCTCTAAGATGCGTTGCCTGTTGCGTACGGGTGGAGGAGAACCAGTTCAGCGACAGCGCTCAATACGCAGGTCGCGCAAAGAAAACAACGTTTCGCAAACAATGCAGGAATCGCCTCGTCCGTTCAAAGGCATCCTGAAGAAGCGTGGGAGCCTAAAACAGAAACCGACTCCCGCCGACTCCCAGGCTACGCCCTTGGAGGAGAAGACCGAGAACTCTTTGGCTCCGCCTCCTCCACCTCCTAAAGGCATCCTGAAGAAGCCTTCCGAAGGCGAGTCGGGATATTATTCCTCTTCCCCGGAGAGTTACAGCTCCGAACGGACTCTCGGGAACCCGTCGCCTGCGCAGAACCGCAAGGGAATCCTCAAACGCCACGGCAAGTTTTCCGGAGGACTCCAGGGATTCGGATCTCTGGATAAGCTTTCGCCTTCCTTGCCCTCGGTGGTCAACAGATCCCGACCGAGTGGAGCAATCAGCGAGGACAGCATTCTCTCCTCCGAGTCTTTCGACAGACTTGATCTTCCCGATCGGGAGATTCCCGCCGCTCCAATGGAGAGACGGAAAATGCGAGGAAGCGTATCCGCTGATAATCTCCTCGACTTAAGAGAGGACGGGCCAGGGTCTCTGCTCAAGGGACACTGGGAAATGGACGTAGCCTGCTATCGCGCAGGAGTGTCCGACAGCGTGTTTTCAATCTCCGACTGCGAGAACGTCACTCGGACTTACAAGCAAGCCTTGGGAACCGCTAGCTAACATGGACAACGACAATGAAGTGCAGAATCTGCAACTCGGTTGTGCCTCGAAAGGTAAACAAGTTGGAAACAAAACAGGGAAGCGTTCCTGACGAATGCTGGTGAACGGCGTCAAGCCAGACAGGAAGTGGGTCTTCAAGAGGACAGGAAGTCCTGTACGACAGACTCATTTGGGACACACATTTCATCCCGAGGGAACGGCAGTTTTTTGGTGCCTTTGCAACCAAAATTGCTTTTATAATGTAGACTTGATTTGAGAAAAGTGCCAAAGATCCATTGTGAACTTGTTTTAAAGGTGAATATTGGTGGTAGATGATGACAAAAATGTACAAGAACACATGCAAGAACTCAAAAGGTCTCGATTGGCAAAGATTGACTGAAGTCCTTAAGATCGTTCCCGCCAATTTCTGAGTTTTACAACATGCCATTAATTATCATGTGTGCGACGGACACACTAAACTATTGTCTTTGTATGACTTTATGTAGTCTAGACTTTAGTTACATGTTTAAATTGTGCCGATAGGAGTTTATTAGGAAGGGGAAATACGCCGTGACCTCCTCACAGAAGAGGATTAAACTAAAAGTCTCAGAATCCTTGAGAAATGTGTTGAACTGGTGGGGTTTACTGGTTTTGGCATCTGGACGTTTACTTCCAGTCGTAAAGGCAAGCTCAGAATAGGAAAGACTGATATTTCAGTGTCATAACAGGGTGTTCATCAGCACATCTGCTCGTCTTGAGTCTCTAAACTCTTCATTCAGTGTTTGTAAGAGTCCATGAGAGCGGCAGTGAGATCTTGTCTGGGGTTTTATGGTTATGAAGGGTTTTCTTCTGTTTGGTGTCATATTTCTCTGAGTTTCTGCATGCTGACTTGCCAAAGTGCCTGATTTATCTGCCCTGATGTCTGTCTGAGTCAGAGGACCAATAAAACAGCACAAATGAAGCTGAAAACACTCTGAATGTCTGTTCTTCTGTTCCCATGATAATCTTTTGAATAACAGTAAATTACTTTATCGTAGACTGTGTTCCAGTTCACATGTTAAAGTCCCCCTGTGGTGAAAATCCAGCATTTAATGTTGTTTATGTGTCTATGTGGTGTTTTTAATCTGCTTTAAGACACACCATGTGTAAGTTCATAAGTCGACAGCATTGCTGAGTATTTCCTCCTTAAAACTGCAGTGAACCAAAGACAGTCTCAAAAACACGCTTTGAAATCGCTGGTGTTTCTGACGTCACAAAATACCTTGTAACCAATCAGATCAACGTGTGATCGTCAACCAGTGGATCTCTGAGCTGAGTGAGTGGAGGCGGGGCTCATTTGCATATTCATAGAACCACGCATACTAAATGAGGCAAGTGTGTCGAGTTACATTTAAGATATTTTAAGACATGAAGAACTTTTTTTTTTTTTTTTTTTTTAAGGAAAACTAACGCTTAAATATGTAATTTTGGTGATCAAATATTTGGTGAAATAATAATGAAAGTTCTGAAGTGGTAGTTTGACCCGACACCAGTGTTATTTTAGTTAACTAAAACTAGAACATTTTTGTTAATTGAAATAATACAACATATATATATTTTATTTATTATATTTTATATTTCAGATTTTTGTTTAGTTTTTACTTGATGTCCTAAAATAACTAAAACTAACACTGAAAAACTATATAGATGTTTTTTTTTAAGTAAAGTAAATAAAACACAGCAAAGTAATTAAAAAATGTCCTACAATTGACCTGAAACCAGAAAATGCACAAATAAAAAATCACTAACTCACCTGAAAATATACTTTTTCTTATGGTAATCTTAAAAATGTCCATTTCCAAACCTGTCAAAAAATATCCCGGATTTATGTTACCCTAAAATAAAGACAAAAAGATTTTACACTTAATTTTACAATTAAGATTGCATCATTATTTACATTGCATTTAAACCCCCACTGCTAATTAGTATGCAAAATATTGATTATTTTAAACTGTAGGTATTGATCATGGTAGCATTTGTTTTTCTGAATTTAATTAATACTGATTTTATTAAAAAACTGTGAAATTGGATAAAAATGTCATAAAATTGTCATAAAAACAATCTCAAGATGTAAAATACGCTTAATTTTTTTAATGCAAAAAAAAAAAAAAACGTTCTTTTGACGTCAGGGTGAAATGTGACACTTGTGTGTGAGATTGACCAGGTTATGTTAGAAGTAAACCAGCGTTCACCATCCTCATATTTTATTTCCACATATTTCAAGTTTAAAAGTTACAAGTCAAGCGTAGAATAAATCACTGAGTGTGTGTTTGACAGAGCAGAACATCTGCTAGGTAAAAGACGAACGTGAACATGGTCAACCAGTGCAGTGGAACTGGGAACACTGGGAAAGCAGGCTAGAGTTGGTCTGCCGGTGGGGCGTCCCGATCTCCATCCCGATCCCCATCCGCAGGTGTAGACGGAAGCGTCAGGCCGATGGTTTCCTCCAGAGACGAGAAACACTGAGACAGAGAAGCCTGAATCACAGAGACGGAGAACGTCATCATTTAAACTTTTTATCATAATTATACATAAGTATGTCAGCATTTCGACTTTTTATATAATTATGACTGTCATAATTTAGACTTAGTATGTCAAAAAGTCTAAATTATGACATACTAAGTCTAAATTGTGACAGTCATAATTATTTTAAAGGTCCCGTTCTATGCCCCTTTTCACAAGATGTAAAATAAGTCTCTGATGTCCCCAGAGTGTGTATGTGAAGTTTGAGCTCTAAATACCCAACAGATCATTTTTTACAGCATGTTTAAATTGACATTTTTTGGGCTTGAGAAAAACGAGCCGTTTCAGTGTGTCCCCTTTAAATGCAAATGAGGTGCTGCTGGACGACACAGGGGGCGGAGCTTCATGAGCTCGCGCTCAGTCTGTCAGGAAAAATTCATCTCACGGAATGATGATAATATCAGAAACTCTCAGTAACGGCGTTCATTTCGAGTCGGACAATAATGTCTACAGAGTCAGAGTGCTGTATAGAGATGAAACAGGTATGGTTTAGCAGTTTAATTACGGTTATTATAACGTATTTGTCATCTGCTTGTAGGCTATGTATCCATTATTTATTAATAGCCTACAAGTCTGCTGTCTGAATGATGATCAAACATGTACTGATGAGTTTAATAAAGTTTATTGTACATCACACAAAAGATGAAGCGTCAGTTTTACTTCAGAAAATCACCGTAAGAGCTGAGTAAACACAGTAGGCTAAGTTATAAGAAGTGCGCAAGTAGCCAGTAGAGTTGAGGGAGCATTCCTGTGGGCGGAGGTTAGTCAAGAAACGGTTCTGGTGATGTCACTAATGCAGGATGTAGAGGGGTGTAGTCCAATCGAGCCGTTTTATGTAGTCAACTTCTGTTAAATAAAATATCTCGCTTGGCATTGAACTTTGAGCTTTATAATTTTACAGATATTATTTATACTCTAACAACAACATTACACACTAACTAAAGTTTGAAACATGGAATCGCATGCAACGGGACCTTTAATAAACATAAATTATTAGTTTTTTTAATAAAAAGTCTAAATTATGAAAAAAATCTAAATTATGACATGCTAAATCATGATTATTACATAAAATGTCAAAATTATGAAAAAAAGTTGTCATACTTATGAGGTTTATGTCGATTTTTGGATCAAATTCAAAATTGACAAAAAGTTTTAATTATAAGGAAAAATCCGAATTATGACAAAGCGTTAATTATGACTAAAGTAATGACATAAAAAGTCTATATTATACGTCATTACTTATGTTATAATTAACTTTTTTACATAATTTAGACTTTTTATGTCCTAATTTTGACCCTGTCCTGATTGTGGTTTACGGAAGCATGATAATGTTCTCCAGTGTGTATGAAGGTGTGTGTGTGTGTGTCCTCACCATGTCCAGGTCAACACACTGGCCGTATGAGTGTGTGTGTGTGTGTGTGTGTGTGTTCTCACCATGTCGAGGTCCAGGACGTTCCTCAGGAGTTGCAGGAGGTCGTCGGCGCTGAGCGAGTCTTTCAGGAGATTCAGTCGAACAACAGCCGCCGTCACACACGAACAGGCCACCAATGACGGAGCGAAGACCGAGAACTTCAGCTCTGAAACACACAACACAAGCCCCGCCCCTTAAAATCAACATCCACCAATCCAGCTTCAGCTCTGAAACACACAACACAAGCCCCGCCCCTTAAAATCAACATCCACCAATCCAGCTTCAGCTCTGAAACACACAACACAAGCTCCGCCCCTTAAAATCAACATCCACCAATCCAGCTTCAGCTCTGAAACACACAACACAAGCCCCGCCCCTTAAAATCAACATCCACCAATCCAGCTTCAGCTCTGAAACACACAACACAAGCTCCGCCCCTTAAAATCAACATCCACCAATCCAGCTTCAGCTCTGAAACACACAACACAAGCTCCGCCCCTTAAAATCAACATCCACCAATCCAGCTTCAGCTCTGAAACACACAACACAAGCCCCGCCCCTTAAAATCAACATCCACCAATCCAGCTTCAGCTCTGAAACACACAACACAAGCTCCGCCCCTTAAAATCAACATCCACCAATCCAGCTTCAGCTCTGAAACACACAACACAAGCCCCGCCTCTTAAAATCAACATCCACCAATCCAGCTTCAGCTCTGAAACACACAACACAAGCCCCGCCCCTTAAAATCAACATCCACCAATCCAGCTTCAGCTCTGAAACACACAACACAAGCTCCGCCCCTTAAAACCAGCATCCACCAATCCAGCTTCAGCTCTGAAACACACAACACAAGCTCCGCCCCTTAAAATCAACATCCACCAATCCAGCTTCAGCTCTGAAACACACAACACAAGCTCCGCCCCTTAAAATCAGCATCCACCAATCCTGCTTCAGCTCTGAAACACACAACACAAGCTCCGCCCCTTAAAATCAACAACCAACAAATCTAGCTTCAGCTCTGAAACACACAACACAAGCCCCGCCCCTTAAAATCAACATCCACCAATCCAGCTTCAGCTCTGAAACACACAAAACAAGCTCCGCCCCTTAAAATCAACATCCACCAATCCAGCTTCAGCTCTGAAACACACAACACAAGCCCCGCCCCTTAAAATCAACATCCACCAATCCAGCTTCAGCTCTGAAACACACAACACAAGCCCCGCCCCTTAAAATCAACATCCACCAATCCAGCTTCAGCTCTGAAACACACAACACAAGCCCCGCCCCTTAAAATCAACATCCACCAATCCAGCTTCAGCTCTGAAACACACAAAACAAGCTCCGCCCCTTAAAATCAACATCCACCAATCCAGCTTCAGCTCTGAAACACACAACACAAGCTCCGCCCCTTAAAATCAACATCCACCAATCCAGCTTCAGCTCTGAAACACACAACACAAGCCCCGCCCCTTAAAATCAACATCCACCAATCCAGCTTCAGCTCTGAAACACACAACACAAGCTCCGCCCCTTAAAATCAACATCCACCAATCCAGCTTCAGCTCTGAAACACACAACACAAGCCCCGCCCCTTAAAATCAACATCCACCAATCCAGCTTCAGCTCTGAAACACACAACACAAGCTCCGCCCCTTAAAATCAACATCCACCAATCCAGCTTCAGCTCTGAAACACACAACACAAGCCCCGCCTCTTAAAATCAACATCCACCAATCCAGCTTCAGCTCTGAAACACACAACACAAGCCCCGCCCCTTAAAATCAACATCCACCAATCCAGCTTCAGCTCTGAAACACACAACACAAGCTCCGCCCCTTAAAACCAGCATCCACCAATCCAGCTTCAGCTCTGAAACACACAACACAAGCTCCCCCCCTTAAAATCAACATCCACCAATCCAGCTTCAGCTCTGAAACACACAACACAAGCTCCGCCCCTTAAAACCAGCATCCACCAATCCAGCTTCAGCTCTGAAACACACAACACAAGCTCCGCCCCTTAAAATCAACATCCACCAATCCAGCTTCAGCTCTGAAACACACAACACAAGCTCCGCCCCTTAAAATCAGCATCCACCAATCCTGCTTCAGCTCTGAAACACACAACACAAGCTCCGCCCCTTAAAATCAACAACCAACAAATCTAGCTTCAGCTCTGAAACACACAACACAAGCCCCGCCCCTTAAAATCAACATCCACCAATCCAGCTTCAGCTCTGAAACACACAAAACAAGCTCCGCCCCTTAAAATCAACATCCACCAATCCAGCTTCAGCTCTGAAACACACAACACAAGCCCCGCCCCTTAAAATCAACATCCACCAATCCAGCTTCAGCTCTGAAACACACAACACAAGCTCCGCCCCTTAAAATCAACATCCACCAATCCAGCTTCAGCTCTGAAACACACAACACAAGCCCCGCCCCTTAAAATCAACATCCACCAATCCAGCTTCAGCTCTGAAACACACAACACAAGCCCCGCCCCTTAAAATCAACATCCACCAATCTAGCTTCAGCTCTGAAACACACAACACAAGCTCCGCCCCTTAAAATCAACATCCACCAATCCAGCTTCAGCTCTGAAACACACAACACAAGCCCCGCCCCTTAAAATCAACATCCACCAATCCAGCTTCAGCTCTGAAACACACAAACACAAGCTCCGCCCCTTAAAATCAGCATCCACCAATCCTTTATCCAATATCCACATTAATATCAGGATTTTGTCCATCAATATCCATTAATATCAGGATTTTGTCCATTAATATCAGGATTTTGTCCATTAATATCTGGATTTTGTCCATTAATATCTGTATTTTGTCCATTAATATCTGGATTTTGTCCATTAATATCCATTAATAACAGCATTTTATCCATTAATATCTGTATTTTATCCATTAATATCTGGATTTTATCCATTAATATCCACTAATATCAGGATTTTGTCCATTAATATCCATTAATAACAGCATTTTATCCATTAATATCTGGATTTTGTCCATTAATATCCATTAATAACAGGATTTTATCCATTAATAACAGGATTTTGTCCATTAATATCCATTAATATCAGGATTTTGTCCATTAATATCCATTAATAACAGCATTTTATCCATTAATATCTGGATTTTATCCATTAATATCCAATAGCAGGATTTTATCCATTAATATCCATTAATAACAGCATTTTATCCATTAATATCAGGATTTTGTCCATTAATATCCATTAATAACAGCATTTTGTCCATTAATATCTGGATTTTGTCCATTAATATCCATTAATAACAGCATTTTGTCCATTAATATCAGGATTTTGTCCATTAATATCCATTAATAACAGCATTTTGTCCATTAATATCAGGATTTTGTCCATTAATATCCATTAATAACAGCATTTTGTCCATTAATATCAGGATTTTGTCCATTAATATCCATTAATAACAGCATTTTATCCATTAATATCAGGATTTTGTCCATTAATATCCATTAATAACAGCATTTTGTCCATTAATATCTGGATTTTGTCCATTAATATCCATTAATAACAGCATTTTGTCCATTAATATCAGGATTTTGTCCATTAATATCCATTAATAACAGCATTTTGTCCATTAATATCAGGATTTTGTCCATTAATATCCATTAATAACAGCATTTTGTCCATTAATATCAGGATTTTGTCCATTAATATCCATTAATAACAGCATTTTGTCCATTAATATCAGGATTTTGTCCATTAGTATCCATTAATAACAGCATTTTGTCCTTTAATATCTGGATTTTGTCCATTAATATCCATTAATAACAGCATTTTGTCCATTAATATCTGGATTTTGTCCATTAATATCCATTAATAACAGCATTTTGTCCATTAATATCAGGATTTTGTCCATTAATATCCATTAATATCAGCATTTTGTCCATTAATAACAGGATTTTGTCCATTAATATCCATTAATAACAGGATTTTATTTAATGATAGTTAAATAAAGTGTTTCTTATGAAACTGAGGAGCCTCTCCTGATGGCCATCAGCCCATCACAGGCAGTTAGCCTGGAAACAGACGAGAGCACAGACGTGTCTCGATCCGCATGTCAGGTGTGCATTTATTGTCTTTGTCAGAATCACATCTTGGTCCCTGTTGAAGACCTGTGGATACTAAATGCTTTTCTCACAGACACATGCACAAAGAGCGGAAAGCATTTCATCAGTTTCTGGATCTTGTCAGTGTTCCGGATGGAAAAGCGGACACCATCGTGTCAGCTGTTAAAAAAGTGCCATTAGACAAAGGAATCCCAGCAGAGAGGCAGAGTGGGCTCGGGACCGTGATGACAGGCAATTATATAAAACCATGTGAGAGTATCTTGGCGGTTGAATGCCTATATTGCTTTTTACGTCTAGGGCGTGTGAATGGGGTGGCAAAGCAGCTAACAGACAGCTTCCCCAAACGCGTGCCTGCAAACACTCAGAGATACCTCAACACTACACTGAAATTCCCAATGTCTTTATATTGGTGCATTTTTTATTGTAAATAATTAGCATTTTGCGTTATCTTCAGATGAAGACGGACCTCCGGAAGGAGAACACCTGAGGATCTGCATCAGTGGACCCTTCCCTGCCGACAGGGCATTAGAGTCTCGTTTCAGCAAGCACCATATATTTTATTTCAGACTCAAGATGACATTGCTTATCCAAAGAAACACGATAAAAACGCTGGCGTATTGAAAACAAACGCATACATGTCCATCACAAGCGCGCATAACAGCCTCTTATTACGTGAACTACAGAGATTTAGAAAAGGTAATAATATCTTTCTGTCAAATAATTTCTCGAAAGGAAGGAAAAAAGAAAATCCCGGACGAGCCGCCATTTTGTTACGGCCGACTCGTGAACAGAACACGTGAACACACACACAACACACACAACAGCTGTGATTCGTTCAGTTTATCAAGTGTTTTAGCAATATTGTGTGAAAAAATGCACTTAAAGTCAAATGTCAGATAAAAATACTTCACATGTGAATGACACATCCAGTTTATTACTGATTCCCACGTGTGTTCCCGTCAGGGGCGCTGCTAAGGATTTTGGGCCCCATTAAAAGAATCTTGACAGGGCCCCCAACACAGCTGAGACTTTTTTCATATTAATTTACATAAAATCATGATTTATGGTATTTTGACTATCATTCTCATATATTTAAGTCAATCAGACAATGTCCACACCCGTAATTTGTCCTCTGTAATACTGCACTACTTCAGTACTGTATAATGTATATACTGTGGATAGCTGTACATGTGTCATATAGTGTATTCACATATATTTATATTTGTATGTATGTGAGGCAAAGCCGTGCACCCGCTGCACCCTGCTCTATCGAAACGTGCTAACTTGTTGAAAAATGCTACCGTGGAGACCTGGGGCATCATTTACAAAGCGTACGTACGCACAGAAAAGTGCCGTAGGCTACGATCATTGTCACGGGCGGTCCACTAACAATTTAGGCCTACTTACAAACCCACCTTTTCTTGTGAAATATTGGGTAACACATACTGTCGACCCTTTGCCTCTTTCCAGGGTTTCCCCAGGTTTGATCACCCCAAATTTAAGACTTTTATAAGACCTTTTTAAGACCACCTACATCGCACCCATTATGCGTGTCGTAAAACACCAGATCAAATCCCAATAATGACTATTACTAACAAATGTTTTAATTAAAAATACATTTATTATTAAAAAAAACTCATTCAACAACACACTGCAAAGTGATGTTTTTGGTAAATATCAAACATTCATAACAATAAACAGATAAACTAACTTTTCAAATCGTCTTAGTAAAGTTTCTCAGCATTCAAATTGCTTCAGCCATTGCTTCAGAGGGGTAGACAGATAGGTAAGAGAGATATAGATAGTAGGGGTGTAACGTTCACAAAATTCACGGTTCGGTTCAATACGATACACTTGTGTCACGGTTTGGTATGTTTTCGATACAGCAAAAATAAATAAATGCCAGAGAATTTTTTAATTATTATTATTTTATTTATTAAAACTAACACACTTTGACCAATGATGGAGCTATAATAGACTCTTCTTTGGAGCATAAACAAAACAGCTCATTGAAAAAAAAATGAAATGTAACCCTTATATTGTAGTAGTTATAAACAAAGGTCTATTTTTAGTTCAGATTAACATTTGAGGGCAGCAATTGTATTCATAATGTCAAAATAAAACCGACGTAATGTTACTTGAAGCCATTATAGCCTACTATTCCTGCCAAACGTCCATGGTTGCAGTTAGGGTTACTACAGTAAATCCATGGTGAATGTTGCTGATCTGTGGACACTGGATAGTACATTCATGGCACAATGTTTCTTCCTGGCTTCCACGCGCTGTTTGATCCGTTAATAACGGAGAAATGTGAATGTTTCTCACTAGATCTTACAGCGATGTTATTACTTCTGTGGCGAATTAAAATGATTTATTTACTGGATCTCTTATTACCGCTGTGTAACAGAGTCGCTTGATCAAGATCGCTCGCGCTGCTTTGGTCCAAACTGATGAGCGGTCCTTCAACCACACAATAACGAGTAGCCCAGTTTCGTTCCGCTTACATTACGTTTGCACATTTGATGTTGGACAATGTTGTGGTCGCGCCGGCGTCTCTTACATTATGAGCGCGCTTGCCACGCGCAACGCGCCTACATTTGAAATAGTGAAATTTTGGTCGGCAGGAAAAATGATCCAACGAACCGTTCGGTTCTATGATACTTAATCACACCGGCGATATAAGTGAAGTCAAGCTGTTTGTGTTGCCTGGATACAATTTGGGCGGACTGAACCATTTTTTGATAATCGAGAGGGGGAGAGGGGCCCACGGACGTTTGTGTTTCCTAAACAAATACATTTTTTTGACACCAGGAAACAGCAAATAGAATAATTTAAAGTTAATAATTTTTACTATCAAATATTTTTTTAGCACCACAATTTTATTGGGGGCTTCTCTGGGCCCCCTCTTAGTCGTGGGCCCCGAGAATCGTCATCGTTTACCCCCCCTTTACAGCGCCCCAGGTTCCCGTCCAACAGAGACCGCAGATCTGCCGCTTCAGAAGATGCTGATTCAGTGATGAACCTCGTGTGTGTGTGTGTGTGTGTGTGTGTGTGTGTGTGTGTGTGTGTGTGTGTGTGTGTGAGTGTGTGTGTGTGTGAGTGTGTGAGTGTGTGTGACGTACCTGTATTCAGTGATGAAGCTCCAGCGCAGGAGAACAAAAGCGCTGATCATAAACGTCACGCACGGCTTATACAAGCAACAAAGAGCAGATCAGCAAAAGAGAAGCTGCTGACGCGTGCGTGTGTGTGTGTGTGTGTGTGTAATGTGTGTGTGTGTAATGTGTGTGTGTGTGTGTGTGTGTGTGTGTGTGTAATGTGTGTGTGTGTGTGTGTGTGTGTGTGAGTGTGTGTGTGTGTACCTGTGGCGCTTAGGGAGATGTAGGAGTGTGTGTGTGAGTGTGTGTGTGTGTGTGTGTGTGTGTGTGACTGTGTAGAGGAGACGTGTGTGCGTGTGAGTGTGTGTAGAGGAGACGTGTGTGTGTGTGTGTGTGTGTGTGTGTGTGTGTGTACCTGTGGCGCTCAGGGCGATGTAGGAGTGTGTGTGTCTCCTCAGGGCCGGGTGGTTCTGCACTTCGAGCGGCAGCTCCTGCAGTAGCAGCTCCAGGAAGTCAGAGGGCAGCACTGAGGCCAGATTCCAGTGGAGCCGCGACACCACCAGCACCTCCCACTGCTGCACACACACACACACACACACACTTGTTGGACAACACACACTTTTAAAAACAGGCTTTTGAAAACGATACCGCTATCATCTCTTCGTAAACTATAAAAATGCTCATTTGTGGAAACGGTGACATCATGCACATGCGTGTAACATGTTCAGCGCTACAGAGCGGCACCGCAGGGAAACACTGTGCTGTTGCGCTCTCTTTAAATGTCGCCGCGTCTTCTCGTGCTAGCATGCTACAGTCGCTCAGCTACTTTACTGTTTTTATTTCCTTATTTATCTGCTTATCTTTTCTTGTATTATTATTGCAATTTTTGTTTGTGTTTTTCGTTCTCTCCTCTGGCGGTTGTTCCTGTTCTTGTTTTACATGTTGGTGCTATTTGTTTTCTATTGTATAATTGTAATAAAAAATGAATAAAAAGTGTCTCTTTACAAAGTGAGATCGCCATCTACTGGTCTGGCAGCAGAATACAGCGATTTACATGATTTTCGCGAGTCCGTGCGAACGGGGATCGTTTGTCGTCTGTACGCGGGGAAACGCAAATCGTTGAAAAAAATTAAATAAATTTGTTGTCATGTAAACGTACTCAGCCGTGTAATTTAGCTCATTAGCATATCTATTCCAAGGTTATTATTGTTAATAACTACAACTAAAAATACAAAAATTCATTACTTGACATAAAATAAAATATATTAAAAAAAACTTAAAACTTTATTTATTTCAGTTAATAGCAATGGCAACATTTCTCATTTTTGTAACGAAAGGTTGAAGTACTAAAATAACTAGAACTAAAAAAAAACTATATATAAAAAACAAATAAAAATGACAAAACACAAAACAAAATTACTAAAACTTTAACTAAAATTAAAGTGTTAGTAAATATGTAGAATGTGCGTCACAGGTGTTTGTTTGTTTGTTTATCTTATTTTACAACGCTTCAAATCAGTGATAATTAAGCATTATTTATTTAACCGTTATAGTATTTAATAATATTTTTAATTAGCTTTTATTTGACACATTTTATTACATTCAATTGTTTAAGTTTATTTAATGTGCATTTGTCATTTTTAATGTTTTTTATATTTCTATTCAAATTTCTATTTTCTTTTTTAGTTTTAGTAAAACATATTTTATTTAAGTTCAGTTCAGTTTCGTCTAGTGTAGGTTGGAGCGCTAAAATAACTCGAAATACAATAAAAATAACAACTAAAGCTTTAGTTTATTTTCAATTTCAGTTTAATTTTAGTAATTGTGGTACTTCAACTAAAACGTATTTTATTTCAGCTAAAGGTAACATTTCTAATTTATGTTTTTTTGGTTTGTTTTTTGTCTAATATTTATATTTTATTCCTTATGCCAGAGGCGCATCCGTGCATGCTTTTCTTTGGGGGGCTAACATTACCCACAATACCTTGCGCAACAGATGACGAAGAGTTTAATTCTGAGTTTTGCAATTGTTTAAGATTAAAATGGGGGGGAAAGTTCACGCAACAGTTTTCACGGGCCTAAAAGTTACGTATTTAGTTCTAAAACGACATTGAACATATTGTTGATATATTTTGTGTAATGTGTACAAAGTTGTATATCATTAATGTAATCTCTGTATGGTTTGCAAGCATAATAATAAATAAAATGTTTTAAAAAAAATGTGACTTTATTTTAACGTTTTTTTTTAACGCACAGCCCTGATGAACTGTGTCACATGACCTCACCAGGATCTCTGGGACGGTGACGGCGTGGTCCGTGTAGACGCACAGCTTGGCGGCGCTCAGAGGAACCGATTCCCGGAGTTTGGAGGCCAGGAACATGCAGACGGTTCCCAGAAGCTGCAGGTGGCATTTACGCAGGGCATTCTGGGACATGTACCTGTCCAGGTAGTGAACAGCCAGAGGAAACACCTCCTCCTCACACTTCTGATCCTCACACACCTGCTCAAGAACAACACACATGAGTCCTCTGATGATTCATGATTCATGATTCTGATCAGAAAGATTCAAATCAGTGAATCAGAATATGATTCACAAGACATCATCAGATCGGTATGATTCAAATCAGTGAATCAGATGTATTAATGTATGTAAATGTATAGATTTCTGAAATACATAACTTAGACAGTTTCCTCTGATAACAGATTACTAATTCATGCATTTTCTGTAAAGCTGCTTTGAAATGATGTGTGTTGTGAAAAGTGCTATACAAATAAGTGTGAATTGAATTGAATGTATTAGACATCATCTGACCAGTGATTCGAATCAGTGAATCAGAACACGATGTATTAGACATTATCTGATCAATATGATTCGAATCAGTGAATCAGAATGATTCATAAAACATCTGACTAGTGATTCGAATCAGTGAATCAGAATGATTCATAAAACATAATCCGATCAGTGATTCGAATCAGTGAATCAGAATACGATTCATAAAACATAATCCGATCAGTGATTCGAATCAGTGAATCAGAATATGATCCATAAGATATCATAAGATCATTATGATTCGAATTAATAATTCATTTCTGATGTGTACTCGCCTGAAGCATCCACCCAGTCAATATTCTCCGCATGTAGGCCTTCACGTCGGTCTGTCCGGTACCGGGTTTGATGATGTTCGGTCTCTCCGAGCTCAGCAGGTTCTGACACACCCGCTTGTCTTGGATCAGTACCATGTCTCTGAACGCCCGAACCGGTCTGGACTTTACCTGAGAGCTCGAGCCCAGTTTGACATGTTCGTGACAGAATAACTCCATCACAGATTCGTCTGACGGACTCTCCGGTTAGTCACGCGGGATTTACGTTAAAAAAAACTCTTAACGGGCCTACAAACTATATACACTGTACATTTAGCCGAATTCATGAGTAAAAACGCATTATTTTATTCAGTTTACGGAAGGCTTGTGCGTGAGCTGCGGCGCGCGGCGTGACCGCTCTCACGAGAATCCCTGAACGATAGTTGTGACGTCACATCGAAGATCGCGGTGTCGCGTAATCATCGTGAAACAAAACAAACGTATTTTATTTTAATCCGGACCGAAAGGACTCTGGAGTTTTGTTGTATTATGTTATGACAATGACCATAATTGTTGTGTTTTTTTTTCTACAAGCATTTAATAATTTATTTTTATTTTTTTAAACGTATTTTATTTTATTGATACGAGGGCCTGGTCTCATGATAATTTTTCATAATCATTAACTAAATTTAATAACGTCCGCCTCAGCTGACATCAAGCTGTTTCTCGTTATGATTCAATATGTAATTTGGTACAGATATATATGTTACCGGCAAAGTGTGAAATCCCAGTATTGTATAGAATGCCTGATGGTTTTTAACAAAAATACATTACCTAATTCTATACATTACCTAGGCATTCTATACAATGCCGGGATTTCACACTTTGCCGGTAACATATATACTTCACTTGTACGTGTTTTACTTGTCATGGAAGCAGAATTCATTGAGAACAACATTTCATGTCAAGGTTACAAGCCACGAGAGCAAAAATAACAGGTCTGGATGAGTTTATGATTTTATTAAGTTCTAACCAAGTTTAGTCCAAAAATATGAACATTTCATCACAACAAAAATGCAAAATATATTGCGGCACAATCCCACGTTATCATCGTCATGTTATTCCAGCACGTCGTCCAAACTGACGCATAGAGATGACCGTGCGCGGTCAGTCGACGGCCATGGCGGGCGTGGCGTCCTCCAGGTCTCGAGACTCGGCGTTCTGCAGTTCTCGCCGGATCTCAGCCGTGATCCCCGGGTGCGTGTGAACCCTCAGCAGGTCCAGCAGCGCCTCCTTCTGTTCGGAGGACAGGTCTGCTCGGTAGCGCTGGGTCAGCGTCAGCAGGCACTGGTGCCACAGCACCGGCAGGGTCCGTTTGTCTGAGCGAAACAACAGGAAGTGTGCGACCAGCGCGTCCAGCACGCGGAAGGGCAGCGCGTACTTCTTATCCAGCAACAGCCGCAGGAAAATACTGTTGGCTCCGTTATACTCCATCTCTGCCAGTTTCAGCATCGCAGCGCTGCAGGAGAGGACAGACACAAACCAGTAAGCTACTGGTGCAACTTTTTCACTCATCGGCCAATTCGGCTACTACATTTATAAGTTATCGGCCATTCAGAACTTCAACTAGCCACAAAAAAGAAGAAAAAAAGAAAGAAATGAACCAGATTAACTGCTTTAAATGAAATATTATAAATCAAAATCCTGTCATCCAGCATCTCCTCTCTTCCTCTTTCCTCCTCATCACCATTAATGTGTTTCAGACCGATCGATACAGGACAGGGAACATCAGAAAAATGTAGGAGGTTTGAAAATAACAATGTTTTTTCTGTTAATCAAATACTTTTTAATCTTTGCAGTGTAAACTTGGCACAAGACATGCATCCGTGAGCGTGTTGACCTTTGACCTGCGTGTAAAGCTCACCTGGAGTGTAGCACTGGGATTGAGCATCGTGTGAGGATACTGCCGATGATAATGGCTTCTCTCAGCGTACATGTTCCCGATTCACACAGCGGAAGCAGAATCCCTGTACACACACACACACACACACACACACACACACACACATAGAACTCATAAGTCATTTCATTTTTCAACAGATCTCACCAAACTTTGCCCAGCTGATTAATCACCGTACTTGAAGTTTTTAATGTTGTTTATGTGTCTATGTGGTGTTTTTAATCTGCTTTAAGACACACCATGTGTAAATTCATAAGTCGACAGCATTGCTGAGTATTTCTCCTTAAAACTGCAGTGAACCAAAGACAGTCTCAAAAACACACTTTGAAATCGCTGGTGTTTCTGACGTCACAAACTACCTTGTAACCAATCAGATCAGCGTGTGATCGCCAACCAGTGGATCTCTGAGCTGAGTGAGTGAGTGGAGGCGGGGCTCATTTGCATATTCATAGAACCGTGCATACTAAATGAGGCGAGGGTGTCGAGTTACAATCAAGATATTTTTTCAAAGAAAAAACTTTTAAATATGTAATTTTGGTGATCAAAGAGGAGTTTTAAGGGATAACATTATTGACTACAGGGAGACTTTAAAAACAATTGTTTTTTTATTTAATTAAATATTCTCATTTTGTTGACAGTTTAAACGGTTTTTACTGAGTGCATTTATCAGAAAACAGTGGACAGAAAAAAGAACAACATTTTCACCTGTTTTTAGGAGTGATAAACTTATACCAGGCGACTGATAAACGAATAAACCCCTCAGTAAAATCCTTCAGAATATTGACAGGAATAATCTAAGTTTTGGTGTGTGTAAGAGCTGCTGAAGTGGAGAACAAAACTCATTTTAAGAACACGGAAGATATGGACTGAAATTGAAATCTAGATAAAAGTGCAATAAAATAAACACTTAAACGTGTCTTTTGGATGTTTTCTGATGGAAGCAAAATCTCAAAATTCACAAGTGCATGTAAAAACAAAGTTTTAGTTAATTTGCCATATGCTTTCGTCATTTTTATATGTTTTTGTTGATATATATATTATTAAATATTAAATTAAATATTTCTATGTGGTTTAAATTGATTTTAGTCATTTAAGTACTTTAACTTTTATTTCAGTACTCATTTTTAAATTATAAAATTTGTATCTTTTATTTTATCTTTGTTTCAGCCAACCAAAACTATTGTTAACAGTTTCAGTTACAACACTGTCACAGTCAGTTGTGAAGATTACCAGTCACACCAGTATAATGTGACCAGAACTGCATGACAAGGTCACCAGCGTCCTCTAGTGTTCAGTTACAGTAACATCATTACTGTCATCTCCTCTAGAATATTCCTGTGCATCTACTCCGCATATTCCCCATGAAGGCACAGAGTCAACACTGTCAAGATTCAGTGTAAAGATGCACTGATGCACAAGTAAGCAAGCGCTTCTACAGTGTCAACTAAACTTGCCACATTACTTTGATACTAATGCATTTCAACTAATCCTGCACAGTAAAACATCTGTCAATGTTGGGCTTTTTTTCAGACTAGTGGACAGAAAACATCCAAAATACACTTTTAACTGCATCTTTTAGAGCACATTATATATTTGCGTCTATAATTTAAATATATAAAGGTATTTCCTCCTACATTGAGCCAGAAATCTCCACTTCAGTGACACTTACATTCACATTCTTATCTTTATTCTGAAGGTTTGTTCATTTAGCATTTTACTGATTTTATACAACATTTTATTCCTAACAAAAGGGCGATTTTCTTTTTTCTTTTTGGCTGTTGACAGTATTTTCTGATTTGTGTGTGATAGTAATAGAGATATCCAAAATCCCCTCTGTAAAAACCTTTGACTCTAATATATATTATAAAAAGAATTTTGAACCTGACATTATCCAATGTTCAGATTTTTGTTCTAGAAATTTATGCAAATTAGTGCATATTTAATTAGATAGCGCCTCATTTCCATATTTAAGCATAACATTTCTGAAAACTTGTAATACAAAAAATATTTGCAATTATTAATGTAATCAAGTATGGTGATATTTATTAGTTATTATTTTACCCCATTCACCAGGGGAGTCTCGCCTTAAAGGTGCAGTCTGTAAGATTGACCACTAGTGGTCGAGATCGGTACTGCAGTCCAAATCGAAATATGGGAGATCGTTGTTCCCCGCTGAGTTGATTTATCCGAGTATTTAATATGCACTCGTTCATAGAGATTTTAGATGGATATCGAGGCTTTCTAGGTTGTGTGGAATCTGCAATCTCTGGTCCAGTTTGTTTGCTCGTTTCCATGGCTACGATACGCTGTGTTTCCCGCCAACTGGCATCCCGGGTGTGGAAATACTATTGGCTGAACTGGCAGTGGGCGGAGTCACACAGACCGAAACAACAACCGACTGACAACACGGAACGTGTAAAATAATGAGTAGAATAACTGTAGAAGTGTTTATCAGAGGAACGAGTGTGTGAACTCCTCAACATCTGCAAACATACTGTGGTATTTTTGTGCTTTAGTAGAGTAGTAAAGTTACATACAGCGCCTTTAATAAACAACACGTCGTTTAAAAGGCCACAGTGAGAGGATCTGACCTTTGAACCAGGCTGCGGGTTTGAAGAGCGCCTTCTTCAGTGCGCTGTACAGGTGAAAGTTCAGGCGCTTGTACTCCGTGATATCGTCTCGAACCCGAGGCAACAACACCAGATTATAGAAGCGCTGAGCCATTCTCTCCTTCAGGTTAGACGAGAAGATCCTACACACACACACACACACACACACACATACACTTATGGTTAAAATGAGACTAAAACCATGCAAAACATTTCTGGTAACACTTTACAATAAGGTCTCATGTGATAACATTAGCTAATGTATTATAACACCTTTCTAACGTGATGACGCAATACGTGACGCATCTCAGAGACGGGCATTTGTGGTTAAAAAGTATATATATATATATTTTAGAAAATGACCAATCGTTTCACTAGATAAGACTCTTATTTCCCGACTGGGATCGTGTGAAGCTGCACTGAGAACCACATTTGAACCTTCTTTGAACATTGGAATAGTTGGTTGCCATTGAAAATGAAAAATCCTGGAATGTTTTCCTCAAAAACCTTCATTTCTTTTCGACAGAAGAAAGAAAGACGTGGATATCTTGGATGACATCGGGGAGAGTAAATTATCAGCCAAATTTTTTTTTGAAAGTGAACTAATCCTTTAAGGCAATCCTCTATTGCCTTTAGAATTGGAATATAATTCCAATTTTGCTAATATTTAAGACAGAAATGAGTTTTTCAGCCATTGTAACAGCCGTAGTGTGTAGATTGTTGGCGTGTGCGTGACCTCTGACCTGGTGGCCTGGTACATGGCGGCTGCGGTCCAGGTCTCTGGGTCTGTGAGGTACAGGACCTGCTCCCAGTTGGAGAGAGCCGGGATGATCTTAAACGCTTTCGGGAGTTTCCCACTCCGGTACTTCGACAGAACCTTGGGGGGGGGGGGGGTAAAGTGTTACCAATTTTTTTTATGAAAATTACAAGACCCATGTTTCATTTTTTACAGTGTAGCATTGTGGGTAAATCGCTAGTTTAGCGCACCTTGCTAACGCCTCTGTAAACCTGCACGACTCGAGGGTCCAGTTGAGGATCGGCTCGTCCTGAAACCTCAGACATCACAGTTCCCACTTCAGTCTGCTTCTCCGTGATCTTCTCCATGATGATGTCGGCTAGCGTGCGTCTGTCACACACACACACACATTTACATTCATGCATTTGGCAGAAGCTTTTATATCCAAAGTATTTTATCCAAATACTCGATTTGCCTAATCGAGTGTTATTTCGGTTAATTGTGCAGCCCTAACACACACACACACACACACACACTGGCCTCACCTGAGCGGCGGGTTCTTGTTCATGAACATCTCGATGGCCCTCTCGTCCTCCGGATCCACGTCCACCTCTCGCGTCTCCTCCACATGATGACCCAGAGCCGGCCACTCCTCGTCCGAGTCTCCATCCTCTGCTCTCGGACCTGAAACACACGTGTGTGCGTGACGTCACTCGTAGTGTTTCTGAAGAGCGTTTCTGAAGCCCAAAGTGGGCGGAGCCGGCCGTCGCCATCTTGGCCACATCACTCCCGGATAAACGAAAATGTGCAGCGAGGCGGATTAGCAGAGGTGATGCTAACGCTAGCAGACAAACGGCTAGCAGTGACATGGCAATCCACCTGTCACTCAAGTGGCCACGCCCTTAATTATGCAGAACTTTAAGGCTTAATATAATTTAAATGGATGAGTTATATAATAATCCCCCCCTCACAGTCGTCATGAAGGGCAACATCAGCTTTATAGACCAACACCACTTTTAGCCCCAGACTGTAAACATGTTTCTACGGAAGCCCTAAGAGGCCATGGATAATATTTTTTTTCTCTGTTGTTTTCTCGTGATCACGACTTGTTTTTTTCTGCGTAGTCGGCAAGAACAGTATAAGCACCAAAAGCAGAATAAAGCAGCATCATGGATGATCGCATTCGCTTTTACTTTGATAACGGGCTCACTCAAAATGAAATAGTTCTATGTCTGTCAGTGATTGGCGACTTCCAGATTAGTGTCCGACACTTAGAAGGAGGAGGCTGTCAGTTCTGCAACTTTATCGTATAGAAGACAATATAGCCACCCTGAACGTGTAGTCAGTTTCATTGCCAGCCAACTTCAGGTCCTGGACGTCTGCATGTCTACCAGAATTATGTTTGAAAGATTTAGATTAATGTTTTTTTGCGGCTGACCCGAGAAATGGTCAGAGAGGTTCAGTTAAGTCTGGCCAGGTTCTCCTCTGGGACACCTCTCTCTCTCTCAAAGCAATTATAAAATTCATCTCTTCTGCGGGATTTTTTATGAAGTAGATTTCAAAATCAAAGAAGCCAGCTCGCACGTAGGCTACATCATTCACAACATGATATACACAACATTCAGAAGGAGCGAGATTTTCTCGTGAATCGCGATACATACACATTACGGCGTGAGAAAACGGTTTTATGTCGAGATCATATATTAGAAATGAGTCATGATCACGAGAAAACAACTTTTGTTATCTCGACATAACGAGAAAATTAAGTCGTGATCACGAGAAAACAAGATAGAAAAAAATAAAAATCCATGGCCTCTTAGGGCTTCCGTATGTTTCTGCTGTAAAGTCGGGTATATTAACATGGGGGATTATGGGATTGAGTCTCTTCTGCAGCCTCTAGTGGCCAGTGGATGAACTGCAGTTTAATCACTCAGTGTTGAGAGAGAGAGAGAGAGAGAGAGAGAGAGAGACTGGGAGAGACTGGGAGAGAGAGAGAGACTGGGAGGCTGCCGCATGGTTAAAACCTCACTCCCCTGGACTCAAGAGGCACGCTAGCGACTGAGGCTGCGGTCTTTATTGTCCTTGTTAGCGCGCCCGCCTCCCACGCCGGAGACCCGGGTTCGAATCCCACTCAGAGCGAGTTGAAGGACCAGTAACATCTGGTGCTGTGACCGGGATGGGAGTGAGGTTTAGAGGGTGATTGTAACAGATAGAGGCCACAAACCACACACGCACGTTTTGAATCCCGCTCTGCGCGAGTCGAGGACTGCGTACGCTTCAAAGGGGACATATCATGAAAATCTGAGTTTCTCTGGGTGTAGACCTCAGGAACTGTGGACACTTGTGGAGAAGTTCAACATGATGATGAGATGATCAGTGTAACTCCACAACAACTACAGAAATGTCTCCACTAACATTCAGAAGCTCTTCCTGAGTCTCTCCGTAAGGCTGCACTCGCTACTGGTTATTCTGGGATTCTGGATGAGGGAGATTGGCCTGTTCTGTTATTGCCGGAGTTTCTGAAGCTGGTGTAAAGACTCCACCCACTTCTGAACGGAGGCGGAGCTAAAGCTCATTTGCATTTAAAGGGACACACACAAAAACAGCACGTTTTTGCTCACACCCAAAAAGTGGCAAATTTGACAAGCAATTTGATCCTTGTTTCGCCTGGCTCCGCAGCCCGCGCGCAGCTCCCCAAACGGTTGAGGCGTTTATACTCGACGTTCTGTGAAACTACAGGGGGCAACTGAAGTAAATGTCCTCTTAACCATCAGGAATCCGCGGTGAGGAGAAGAAAGGTCCACACGTGACGTTTATTTTAGTACATCACCACCAATACCACACAACAAAAAGAATTGTGTAAAATCCAGTAAACCCTGATATTATTATTTGTGACATTAGAACAAAATATGTGGATATAAAAACATGTATGGAGGCTATACAACTGAAATAATGATCTCTTAAAGATTTTCTAATTTCATTAAGTTTCGTGGACATTTTATAAAACATGGACCTTTATTTTTATTAAAATGGCTTATGTCTGCTATAGGCTCATTTTGTAAATGTAAGCAACTAATTTAAGACGCACAAACTGGGTGCCGGTGCGGTGAAACGTACATGATCGGCCAGATTCAGTCGTGCATCTTCGGACGCGGAGCCGCGCGCGCTGTTACAATAAAAGCCATGCACAACGGCAAGCGAAATGGTGTCTTATCCCTAACCCCAGATTTCCACCAACTGCGGAACGGCTGCGTGTCGGCTCCGTGCTCTGCTGTCCTTCAATACCCACCAGGTCCGGAGTTGTTGACTGTCAGCCGAAGTCACGAAGACCCACGAGATTTCACGTATGATCGCGCGATATAAGTGCTGAATTGCTGCGGAGCTCTCCGGCATCCGGCAAAAATAGAAGCTCTGCGGATCTGCTCCGGAGGGCGGCGGAGTCAATAGGTTTCCATCAAAGTCAATGTGTGTATTTTCACTGACTGCGGAACGGCTGTGTTCCGACTCCGGCGATCCGCAGAGCTTCTATTTTTGCCGGATGCCGGAGAGCTCCGCAGCAATTCAGCACTTATATCGCGCGATCATACGTGAAATCTCGTGGGTCTTCGTGACTTCAGCTGACAGTCATGGCCGCAGCCGCTCCGCAAACAACTCCGGACCTGGTGGGATTGAAGGACGACGGCACACGGAGCCGACACGCAGCCGTTCCGCAGTTAGTGGAAATCCAAGGCTATGCACCCAATGCGCACGTGGAGCAGCAGCTCATTTGTAATTAAAGGGACACAAATATTATTTTTGCTCACACCCAAAAAGGGGCAAATTTGACAAGCTATAATAAATGATCTGATATTTTGAGATGAAATTTCACACACACATTCTGGGGACACTATAGATTTATATTACAGCTTGTGAAAAGGACATAATATGTCACCTTTAATGTAAAGTATGTTAATGAATGTTGTTTATGTTCGACTGATAAAGCACCACTAACACCATGACTGTCTATATATAGGCTAGTGAGTCTCTATCTGTGATGGTCAGGTAGGTTCACTCACCTAGTTGAGTCGCGGGCTGTCTCTTGGGTTCTGCTGCGAGTCCTAGCTCAGTTTGCAGCTCGTCCTGTTGTATTCGGGCCTGTTGCAGGATCTTCCTGGACAGTTTCTCGTCCACATACTCCTGCTCCTCCTCGTGGGTTCGGGTTCGGTTCTTCACTCGCCCGCTGGCCCGAACCGAGTCTCCCTGCAGGATCTGATCGGCCAGAGACACGCCGGAACCCGGCCCGCTTTTCGTACTCCTCTTCACCTTCGGCATGATGATGATTAATTATTGTTATTATTATTATATCAGCCTCAACTCATGACACGCAGCTGCGCGCCGAACACACGTGTGTCTGAACTGAAGAAAATGGCGCTGTGTGTGAGTGTGTACGGCTGATCTGAGATCAGATGAGTGGCGCGAGCGCTACTCTTTATTTATTTAGTATTTTTTTATTGAACAAGGATCACAGGGGATACATGATACATCACACACACAAAAATAGTATTAGAAACTCAAGGTAAAAAGGTAAAGCAAGGCAGTAAAGTAGGTTACATACAGTAAGAGATAGTCTACTAAAACATTTAAAGCAATAGAAATTAAGCATACGATAAATGAATACAAATAATAAATACAAATCTTCATGAAATCAGGAGGTAACTTAGTTTCAAGTGTTTCAAAAACATAATAGAAAGTCTGAAACTCTATGCTTCTCTCTGTCAAAATATTTAATATTTTGCTATATTTTGCTTTGATGTTGATTGTCTTCATCCTTGCTCCTCTTTTTATTAGTTTTAATTTTTATTTTATTTCCTTCTTATAAATTCAAACTCTGTGTTAGTCTCAATGGAAGTGTCTTATTTTGTTATGTCCATTCTGCAATAAAGAAAAGAAAATATAATCTCGTTCACTCATAACAGCTGATCTCAGACCAGCGCTGATTTACACTGTTTACTTCCGGTCACGTGATCTGTGCTGCTCTCAATCGACGTTTCAGTGCATTTGCGATCTATTTATTGATATATATATATATATATATATATAGATAATCACGGATATTTATGTACTATCCGATTAAAAATCCCCCACTTTTAACTGATTTAGTGTTGTTCGCGAAAGCCGGATTGATCCGGAAGTAAATACGGCTCGCGGAATTTTGCGGCAAAGAAATGGGTGTAACGTGGTGAGAAACATTTTTGTTTTCATATTATTGTTTAATACATTTAGTTTTTACCTGTCGTTTAGACTTATAAAACTGTTATTATATTGGAATATTGTATTATTATTTGGAAAGAAACAAAGCTTCTCAATATCTCGTTTGTTTATATTTCATATCTTCCGTTTGTTTTGTATGTACACAGCCGATCAAAAGTTTTGGATCGTAAGATTTTGAATGTTTTTATAAGAACATTTTAAAAACATTAAAAATCTTACAGACCCAAAACAATTGACAGGTAGTGTATGAGAAACAAATCTGGCAAGTAATATGAATGTATAGTGTGTTTGTTGATATGAATGATGTGTGTGTCAGTGTGTGTCAGGTGCCCGTGTCCGACGGCAAGAGCGTTCAGCAGACGGTCGATATTCTGCATAAGAAGCTGGAGCAACTGGGAGCCGTTAAACAGGGGAACTTCTGGGTCGACTGCGAGACGTACCACGCCACGGGAAACGCCACCGGTAACCGGCTCACACCGTTACCATGGAAACCACCCTGTATA
>NC_138234.1:1460054-1522554 GCF_964197995.2 Scardinius erythrophthalmus
CAGGTGCTTTAGGATGTAACTTTTATTTTATGTACTAGATCTACTGTCTAACGTCACTCATCCCCACTACTATCATATTGTTTATAATACACATTTCCAGACATGTTCAGTACAGTAATATTACTTCCTACTGTCTTATTGTTACACTGAAATTGTCCAGTCTAGTTGACTAACCGTTTTCGTTTTCATTCATTGACCTATGTTGACATTGCTGATTGTGAAAGATACACAAATAGTTAGTAAAATAATGCTAGATAACACCACATGTCGGCAAAATACAGTCGATGTAACGTTATCATGGTACGAGCATGGAGCATTAGTTCTATGTCAAGCTGATAAAAGTAGCCTATTATGGTAATGTTGCAGTGGGAGTTTACAAGAGTTTCCAGCATGTTGTGTGATGCTTTCTCCGTTGTGTTGAAAGTCTCAGTGTGGCCGCCGGTGAGTTCGCGCTCTTGAGTTTGAGCACGCGCACGAGCACTGTTGTTGCAATCTGAAACATCACCGCTAGAGGCCGCTGGATCCTACATACAGCACCTTTAAATTGAATACATAGATATTTAATCAAATACAGCGAGTAAGAATAAGAAATGCCACCTTAAAGCTCGAGCTGTGAAACTTTGGATGAAACTTTGCGTTATCGTACAATGATGTGTACGAATTCATCTCCTGAGAAACGAGAGGCGGAGCTGGGGAGGGAGGAGGGTAATCAGCTCCGGAGAAACGCGACAGCTGCTTATGATACTGAAGGAGCTTATACACTCACCTAAAGGATTATTAGGAACACCTGTTCAATTTCTCATTAATGCAATTATCTAATCAACCAATCACATGGCAGTTGCTTCAATGCATTTAGGGGTGTGGTCCTGGTCAAGACAATCTCCTGAACTCCAAACTGAATGTCAGAATGGGAAAGAAAGGTGATTTAAGCAATTTTGAGCGTGGCATGGTTGTTGGTGCCAGACGGGCCGGTCTGAGTATTTCACAATCTGCTCAGTTACTGGGATTTTCACGAACAACCATTTCTAGGGTTTACAAAGAATGGTGTGAAAAGGGAAAAACATCCAGTATGCGGCAGTCCTGTGGGCGAAAATGCCTTGTTGATGCTGGAGGTCAGAGGAGAATGGGCCGACTGATTCAAGCTGATAGAAGAGCAACTTTGACTGAAATAACCACTCGTTACAACCGAGGTATGCAGCAAAGCATTTGTGAAGCCACAACACGCACAACCTTGAGGCGGATGGGCTACAACAGCAGAAGACCCCACCAGGTACCACTCATCTCCACTACAAATAGGAAAAAGAGGCTACAATTTGCACGAGCTCACCAAAATTGGACAGTTGAAGACTGGAAAAATGTTGCCTGGTCTGATGAGTCTCGATTTCTGTTGAGACATTCAGATGGTAGAGTCAGAGTTTGGCGTAAACAGAATGAGAACATGGATCCATCATGCCTTGTTACCACTGTGCAGGCTGGTGGTGGTGGTGTAATGGTGTGGGGGGTGTTTTCTTGGCACACTTTAGGCCCCTTAGTGCCAATTGGGCATCGTTTAAATGCCACGGCCTACCTGAGCACTGTTTCTGACCATGTCCATCCCTTTATGACCACCATGTACCCATCCTCTGATGGCTACTTCCAGCAGGATAATGCACCATGTCACAAAGCTCGAATCATTTCAAATTGGTTTCTTGAACAATGAGTTCACTGTACTAAAATGGCCCCCACAGTCACCAG
Organism: Scardinius erythrophthalmus; assembly: GCF_964197995.2. NCBI lineage: Eukaryota > Metazoa > Chordata > Actinopteri > Cypriniformes > Leuciscidae > Scardinius > Scardinius erythrophthalmus. Next base: position 1,461,789 of record NC_138234.1, read on the forward strand.
ATCTCAACCCAATAGAGCATCTTTGGGATGTGGTGGAACAGGAGCTTCGTGCCCTGGATGTGCATCCCACAAATCTCCATCAACTGCAAGATGCTATCCTATCAATATGGGCCAACATTTCTAAAGAATGCTTTCAGCACCTTGTTGAATCAATGCCACGTAGAATTAAGGCAGTTCTGAAGGCGAAAGGGGGTCAAACACAGTATTAGTATGGTGTTCCTAATAATCCTTTAGGTGAGTGTATATGAACACAGTGAAAGGTGTCTTATTCCTACAGGTAGAGGATCAGCTGATGCAAGCTTGACTAACGTGACCTTACAGAACTGATGCTACGCTTGATGTCTGTCAAACTTTGAATAAAACCTGTTGTCTTTTCTGATTAATCCGAAGCAGAAACGCATGCTAATGTCCAGTAATGTGTGTTGTGTGTGTGTGAAGGTGGAGTATTGTGCGTGTGTGATCCCCGGAGACTGCTGGAACCTCATGAAGGAGTTCATGCAGAGTTTCCTGGGCTCCAACACTCCCGAGCTGCCGACGGTGTTCACCAGCAAACCCGAGGGTCTGAGCGTGCCGGTGGACTGCATGGACACCATGAGCCAGTACCTGGAGCTCTTCAGCAGAGTCCGCAAACAGCAGGTGCTGCCCGGCAGCGGCGTACGGTGAACACGTGCCACCAAACCTGCCATAACCTTCACCCCGACGCAAGACGACGAGTGTCTGGATCACTGGCTGTTTGAGAGACACAGACACTCCTGAGAGAACACGATGAGAACATTTCTCGTTTCGTTTGTGTTTGTATTATTTTAGCTGTGGATGCTTATTTTTTATGTGTACATTGGAATTTGTAAAATAAACAGTTTACTTTGAATTGCAATCATTGTGTTATCGAAAATAAAGGTTTGTGTTTACATAATATGTTTGTGTACTATGCATAATTATTTTGTATATATAAATACACACACGTGCATGTATATTTATATATACAAAATATATATATGCATGTGTGTATTTATATATACAAAATAATTATACACATATATTATGTAAACACAGAGTTTTATTTTGGATGCGATTAATCGCGATTAATTGTTGCCCAGCATTAATATAAATATTTTATTATATAAATAACAAATTTTTCTTAAATATATTCATGCATGTGTGTGTATTTATATAAATATACAAAATAATTATACACAGTACAGACACATATTATGTAAACACAAACTTCTTTTTGGATGCGATTTTTTTAATCGTTGCCCAGCACTAATTAAAATCAATTTTCTGGTAGAATCACAAAATTTTGTTTTGAATCAGTACTTTGAATCAAAAGTCATGTGATTTCAGCAAACAAGGCTTTGTTACGTCATAAAAGTGATTTGCCACTAAACAAAGGGAGTGATATTTAAGGCCTGATTAGCCAACCCCTCTTAAAAACACACAAAACAAGCAATACACATTAATAAAACCACACAAATGATACACACTTCCTTAATAGTAAGTAATAAATTGAAGATTTCCCTTTAAATTATTCCACTTTAATGAAAACATTTGCCTTTTGTCTTGTAAAAGCCATCATTGGGCATGTTTAAACTGGTTCTGGTTTTGTAAAACAATTTGTTCAATTGATTAAGAGATTCAGTTGCTAAAAGGTGTTTAACACCTTGTACAAACTCGCCAAAACGAAACAAAAAAAAAACACCTTAGATTTGGTCAGATTTAGTTTTAAATAATGATTTCGCTTGAAGAATGTCAGCTTTGATGTTTGAACAGGAATACTACATTTGCATAACAAATGCAGAACAGATGAAGGCACAGATAATTGGCTAGTAAATTCAAATTAATTTGAATATGCATGAGCAAAACACACTGGATAAATTCCAATTCACATGCAATCAGCCTTATATAAAATACGAGCTTAAAATTAGCATGGCTCAACACTTGACAGGACATGTATGAAGTTTAAGTAGGCTACATAGTATTTCATTTATATATATATATATATATATATATATATATAAATATATATTATTTTTTTTTACATTAACCAAATGATCACTGAATGTTCCTTTATGAATCCCATTTTGAAGCCTTTTTTTATAAGACAAACCAAGAATATTCTGTAACTTTATTTTACAGTGTCCTTGTTACATGTTACATGTACTTACCATAGTAATAACAGTAAATTATGCATAATTGCATGCAACTAACCCTCAACCAAACCCTAATCCTACCCTAACCCTATAGAAAGTACATGTAGTTAATTAATATCACTTAGTACTTAAATATATAATTACACTGTAACAATGACACCTTAAAATAAAGTGTAACTGGATATTCTTGTTAAGATAGTTTTTATAACTAAACACAAATCTTGCCATAGCACAATATCAGACAACCCAACACTATGATTGGTAACACACATTTGCAACATGCGATATTACCGTGAAATGTAAACTATAAATGACTATGAATACCCCAAAATCCATTTCACTGAATTTTACAATCTCAGTCAGTTCAAACTCTAGGCTCGATCTGATTTAACTACAGTCGCAAAGCATGCTGGGTAGCCAGTAAAGCCTCATTGCAGAAACGTGTATGTTACTTTAACTGTAAAGTCCACATGTTGCCTTTGTTTGCAGTTTGTCCCAATCTTTTGCATATAATCAGTGTATTAATTATATATGCACTTTTTGCATATAAAATCTAAATGCAAAATAAATCACATCATGATCTGAGGTTAATCTGTTCATTTAACTCCGCCTCTGGAGCTTTAAAACCTGACGGACGTCTCAACAACCGCATGAAAAGCCGGCTTAAAACTGGCTTAAATGCGCCAACTTTCGCGATCTCGACCAATCAGAACAAGGTAGTTACGTGATTGATCGCTCCTCAGCCAATCAGAGCGCAGTGACGCCAGCGCTGGGCAGTTCGGTTGAGGCGAAAATGGTGACAGCTCGCGCGTGCGGATAATGGCGGTAAATAACAGTCGAAAGAGAGTGAAAAAAAAACCCCGCTAATATTAACCGTAATTTTACTATTCAAAAACACATTTACCGGCTGTTTCGTGAAGAACGCGCGCGTAAGAGCCGATTAAAAGCTGATCGGGGGTTTTCGGTGTGAGTTTATTCTGTAGCTGCGGCTCTTGAACTGGTTTTTGTTCAACGGATTTAAAGTAACAGATCTCTCGCGCCGGTATAAACACACACACCGATCGAGCCCCGGTACCGGAACCTCCCGGATCCGCCGATACCGAAGATTCCGCGTGTCTCCCGGTGGAGCGTCTTTTGTTCTGTAAGTAGCGCTAGCGGGTTAGCACACACACTCACACTCATACACAAACATTCAAACAACAGAGACAGACACACACACTCATAACACAATAACACACGTATATCACATGCATTCATCTACGCACACAACATTGTGTGACAAACACATAACGTGCACAAATACTAAAGACTCAGTCTTGTATACAAACACAACTGCACACTTCCAAATACACACACTCTTCATCAAATGTAATGTACGACAAACACCAAGCTAACAAAAATATTAAGTTATGAAAATATCTCTGAACATTCAAAACATTCTTTTTTTTATGTCTTTACGTTCTTTTCTGTAATGCGAACATTCCATTGTATCATTCTTCAAACATGGAACGTTACTTTTGAATGTTCTGTGGAAAAAACGTTAGACGAACGTTTTAGGGAAAAAACGCTAATATATGTGCTAATATTTTGAGAACATCATTAAAAACAAGATAACTTTGAACAAACGTTCTATTAATGTTACTGGAAGAACGTTTGTTCGTAACATTGAGAGAACCTTACCAGAACATTAGCTGAAGTTCTCAAAAAACGCTCCACGATGTAAGTTTCTGTGCTAACGTTTTGAGAACATTATTAAAGAGCAGATAACTTTGAACGGATGTTCTATTAAGGTTACTGGAAGAACGTTGTTCATAACGTTGAGAGAACGTTAGCTAAAGTTCTGAAAACGTTCCCTGTTCGCTATACACACTTTAAAAACCAGTTCATTCCCCTCACAGGAACAGATTCTGGCACTGTGATGTTGCTAAGATCAGGACTGAACCGTTTGATGGCACTGATATCACTTTTGAATGTTTAAGTTGTGGGTGTAAATAAAGTGTGTTTCTCGTCCGCAGTGTTTGTTGGGCATTATGAAGTCCTGTACACTGTACGGCAGCAGGACACGTGCGCTCTGATGCTGAAGCTCACCCTTTCTCACAGTGAGTCCGTTAAAACTATTTTATGGACAATTTTGCTTTCCCTCATCCTTTTTTTTCTTTCTTCATCAGAGGGTTTCAATACCCGAGGACTTTTGCCGCACTTGAACCACGAATACACAAAAAAATGTAATAGATTTGAGTTTTGTGGTTGAAATTTAAAAAAGTAACAAATTCGGGTCAATTTGACCCCCTTTAGTAATGAATGGAATGCTTCAGTACACATAGAAAAACCTAAAAATGCTCAAAATTCAAACTAAAAATGATAAAACTTTACCAAAAATGTATTTTATAATGTCTACATGTGTATCTGAATGAATACTGAAGTGAACTGGCTTTAGGACCCAGAGGAACAGCTCATTTGCTCCATATAGAGATATAAGGCCATCTAGAGTCATGAAATATCATCTTATATTATTATTATCCACAAGAGGTCAAAGACTCCCAATGTAAGACATTTAGGAATGTGAGGAATGTGCTTGGTTGGCTTTAATAAACCCGGCTGAATGTAGGAATATCCCGACATCAAACTGTCTACACCACGCCGTTTTGACCGCGAACAACTAACGACGTCTAACGTTATATGTCATATACAGCTGATGGACTCTGACACGGTGGGCATCGCGGTACAACAGCCGCACTGACACCAGGTAGCGTTAGCGTTGCCAACCCACTCTTCGCCCCAAACCACCACCGGCTGTTCGACATAACGACGTACCACTGCTCGGTTCCCACGCCGCATCGGCTCAAATGCATGGTGTTGACGAGACAGGAATATGATGGCAGACATCGCGAACAATGTTTCCATGTGCAGTTTGTAAGCATATAACGTTAGACGTCGTCTTTTTGTCTGGTACTAATAAACTTCACTAAGTTAGCTAAACACTAAGTTAGCGTTAGCTAGTTCATGCTTACAGCTGTTAGCTAATAATGACTGTAATAACGACTGTAATAACGTTAGTTGTTTGCGGTCAAAGCGCCGTGGTGTAGACAGTTTGATGTCGGGATGTTCCTACATTCAGCCGGGTTTATTAAAGCCAACCAACCCCGTGACGTCACATGTTAGAATACGGCACAGTCCCTGGCCGAGAAAGATATAACGGTTTTTCTTTTGTCTTTTATATGTTTACATTTGTCATGTTTCTTATATAATTGTTGATTATAGTGGAAATCCATCTTGTAAATCATGTAAACTTGATTGACTGCTTCATTTCCCCTTTAATTACTACAGTAGTCAACATTTGAAGGGGATCAAAAAAAAGTTGATCAAAGTTGTCTTAAGACAAGAACGGGTATTGTTCAAAATTCATGTATAACTTTGATGAAAGGTTTTGATCCACTTCAAATGTTGAGTATTTAATTATTTATCGATCAAATCTAGTAATTTAAAGGTAAATAAAATAATAAATAACAAAAAATCTCCCAAAAAAATTGCATTTAAGAAATAGAAAAAATATTATCTAAATGAAATTAAGCTTTCTGGACAAAAAAAAAAAAAAAGTATAATTATAGGGCTTCGGGTCATTTTGACCCGCGAGGGAAAGATGCGTTACAAAGGGCGAGGGAAGGATGACGCATTGCAATAATTTGAAATAATTATTTGAAATAATCTGTGTTTGTGAGCAACTTGTCAGCAACGTCTCTCTCCCTGTTATCTTCAGGATGAGCGCGGTCATCATGGCGTGTGGTTCCTGACTGCTAATGCTCATGCGCGTTGGGAGACATGGATCGCTGTAAGCATGTGGCGCGGTTCCGTTTGGGCCACGGCCACTCGATCCTCAACCCGCAGATGTGGCGCTGCGTGGACTGCGGCACCACGGAGTCGGTGTGGGCGTGTCTGAAGTGCACTCATGTGGCGTGCGGTCGCTACATGGAAGAACACTCCCTGAGCCACTTCCAGCAGACGCAGCACCCGCTAGCCATGGACGTACGCGAGCTAGCCGTCTTCTGTTTCGCGTGTGGCGACTATGTGTTGAACGATAACGTTGAGGGCGACTTGAAGCTCCTCCGCGGGGCCCTATCAACCGTCCGAATCCCTGGTCAGCGTTCCCTGCGTTCGTCAACATCCGACGGCGGGTTTAGAGCGTGCGATGTTAGCGTGTCGCGTACATCCGCGCGGACAGCGTTGTGGCACCGACGGAAAACCCTCCTACAAAGTGCGTTACGCTGCTGGAGAAACCGGCAGCAAGAAGAAGAGAGGAAGCGTGAGGAAAAGCAAGAGCAAGAGCGCGAGGAGAAGCGACGACAACGCAGGGAAGTCAAGAAACGGTTAATGGGAGAGCTAGCGAACGTCCCACCGAGGAAAAGCGCGCGGTTACTAACACAGGCTCCCCGTACGACGCTCGCCCTCATCCCTCGAAAGTTCCGCGATCCTCCGGAACGACTGCCTTCGGCTCCCAAACAGTCACTTTTGTCGCTGTCCGGCAAGACTCTTTCGCGTAAAACGGGTCGTTTACGCCGATATCACGCGTCGCAGTCAGCGCGGCGCAGGAAACTAGCACCGGGAGTCACTGGACTTCGCAATCTTGGGAACACGTGCTACATGAACTCCATCCTTCAGGTTTTGAGCCACTTGCAGAAGTTTCGGGAGTGTTTCCTCACGCTGGACTTGTGCGAGACCGAGGAGCTCCTCGCTAAGACTAACCAATCACAGGGTGTGGGGGGCGGAGCCAGGACCCTTGCTACGCTAGTCCCGCCCAGTTTGAGTTCGGCAGAACTGGTGCAACCGAAAGAGCCGCGGTCCTCGTCTCGGCAGAAGATGTCGTTGTGTCACGAGTTGCACACGCTCTTCCGGGTCATGTGGTCGGGTCGATGGTCGCTAGTGTCTCCGTTCGCTATGCTACATTCCGTGTGGAACCTGATTCCAGCGTTTCGCGGATACGACCAGCAGGACGCGCAGGAGTTCTTGTGCGAGCTTCTGGATAAAGTCCAGCAGGAACTGGAGTCGGACGGACCCAAGAAACACTTCTTGATCCCGATCACGCAGCGGAAACTGTCCAAACAAGTCCTCAAAGTGCTCAACACTATCTTCCACGGACAGCTGCTCAGCCAGGTGACGTTAGCGTTGAGTTTTAACGATTCGGATTCCAATTTCGATTCTGCTTATCGATTCCTAATTTTGATTTCAATAAGGTTACAAAAAACAACCTTTGATATCATTCACATTTAGTCTTATTGTAAAACATGTAATTGTCTCTGAATATCATGAACAGAAATCATCAGGCTAAAGAACACTCACACGAGGAGCGTTTGCCTGTGGTTTAAAAACTCCATAGAAGAACAACTAGCCCAACTAATATAAACTTCAAGCATTATTAAAGACAATAAACACTCAGTAATTAAAGAAGAACAAATAAAAAATTAACAAATCGCAACAAATAGACACAACTGAACAAAGATACGATTGAAATAAACAGAGTTTTAAGATTTTCAGGTTCAGAAACTGCAATCAAATGTAAAGTAACACTGTACTTTATAAATAAAATATACAATACAAATATATTTATTCCATGAAAATGGAAGGATTCAGTATAAAAGTTATTCAGTGAAGAACGAGTGACTTTTCTCTGTCTTTTGTTGTTTGATTAGTGTTATTTTAGAGGCGGCAGCAGGAATATTAGGCTACTGTCACTTTAAGAGCTGCACTGATCCAATATACTGATACACATTTAAAGAGAGCCTTTCGCGCTCGAATGGTTTAAAGTCATGTTGAAATGCTCACAAAGGAATCGATAAGAGGAATCAAATTGATTTTTTTATTCCCAAACCCTAGGTGACGTGCAACTAGAAATAATCGAATAAATGCAAGAAGAATTAAATTGCTGGGTGAATTATTGGATTTGCCTGTTATAATCCATGTTTCGTAACATGACAGGTAACGTGTCTGTCCTGCAAGCGCAAGTCGAACACGGTGGAGCCGTTCTGGGATCTGTCTCTGGAGTTCCCGGAGCGATACCACCGCATGGAGAAGCCTAGCGCCGCGTGTCAACGGAGCTGCTCCCTGTCCGAGATGCTCGCCAAGTTCACGGAGACCGAAGCTTTGGAGGGTTGCATTTACGCCTGCAACTTCTGCAACAGTACGTGACATCTTGAATTCTTTATTAAGCTTTACATAAACAGGGAACCATTAACAGCAATACAATACAATACAATTTTGTACAAATGTGACCCTGGACCACAAAACCAGTCACGAGTCGCACGGGTATATCTGTGGCAATAGCCAACAATACATTGTATGGGTCAAAATGATTCATTTTTCTTTAATGCCAAAAATCATGAGGATATTAAGTAAAGATTTTTTTTTTTTTTTTTTAGCGCCCTCAGATTCCAGAGTTTCAAATAGTTGTATCTCGGACAAATATGGTCCAATCCTCCATACATTAATGGAAAGCTTATTTATTCAGCTTTCGGATGATGTATAAATCTCAATTAAAAAAATTACCCATGTGACTGGTTTTGTGGTAAATTAAACTCATATCGCAAAGGATAATACTAAGTTGCATCATTCTTACTGATGTCAAGAATTGTTCTTCCCTTCTAGTTGTTAATGCATTTAACATCAAACTTTCCCGTTTCAGGAAAGCGCCGCAAATCGTCCCATAAGCCCCTGTCTCTTTCAGAGGCCTGTAAGCAGTTACTCATCTGCCGTTTACCTCAGGTTCTGCGGCTACACCTCAAACGCTTCCGGTCAGTCTGAACCCTTCCCATGTTTCACCTTGTTAAAGGGATAGTTCACCCAAGAAATTTTAATTAGCCCATGATTTACTCTCCCTCAAGTCATCCTAGGTGTATATGACATTCTTCTTTCAGACAAATACAATCAGAGTTATATTAAAAAATGTCCTGGCTCTTCCAAGCTTTATAATGGTCATAAAATTAAGTCCATAAAAGTGCATCCATCCATCATAAAAGCGCATCTATCCATCATAAAAGTGCATCTGTCCATCATAAAAGTGCATCTCTGCATCATAAAAGCGCATTTATCTATGATAAAAGTGCATCCGTCCATCATAAAAGTGCATCTATCCATCATAAAAGTGCATCCCTCTATCATAAAAGTGCATCCATCATCATAAAAGTGCATCTATCCATCATAAAAGCGCAACTATCCATCATAAAAGTGCATCCGTCCATCATAAAAGTGCATCTATCCATCATAAAAGTGCATCCCTCTATCATAAAAGTGCATCCATCATCATAAAAGTGCATCTATCCATCATAAAAGTGCATCCATCATCATAAAAGTGCATCTATCATCATAAAAGTGCATCTATCCATCATAAAAGTGCATCTGTCCATCATAAAAGTGCATTTATCATCATAAAAGTGCATCTATCATCATAAAAGTGCATCTATCATCATAAAAGTGCATCTATCATCATAAGAGCATCCGTCAATCATAAAAGTGCATCCCTCCATCATAAGTGCATCCATCATCATAAAAGTGCATCTATCCATCATAAAAGTGCATCTATCATCATAAAAGTGCATCTATCATCATAAAAGTGCATCCGTCCATCATAAAAGTGCATCTGTCCATCATAAAAGTGCATCCATCATCGTAAAAGTGCATCTATCATCATAAAAGTGCATCCGTCCATCATAAGTGCATCCATCATCATAAAAGTGCATCCCTCCATCATAAAAGTGCATCCCTCCATCATAAAAGTGCATCTATCATCATAAAAGTGCATCCGTCCATCATAAAAGTGCATCCCTCCATCATAAGTGCATCCATCATCATAAAAGTGCATCTATCCATCATAAAAGTGCATCTATCATCATAAAAGTGCATCTGTCCATCATAAAAGTGCATCTATCCATCATAAAAGTGCATCTGTCCATCATAAAAGTGCATCTATCCATCATAAAAGTGCGTCTATCATCATAAAAGTGCATCCGTCCATCATAAAAGTGCATCCGTCCATCATAAAAGTGCATCTATCATCATAAAAGTGCATCTATCATCATAAAAGTGCATCTATCATCATAAAAGTGCATCCGTCCATCATAAAAGTGCATCCGTCCATCATAAAAGTGCATCCCTCCATCATAAAAGTGCATCTATCATCATAAAAGTGCATCTATCATCATAAAAGTGCATCCGTCCATCATAAAAGTGCATCCCTCCATCATAAAAGTGCATCCCTCCATCATAAGTGCATCCATCATCATAAAAGTGCATCTATCCATCATAAAAGTGCATCTATCATCATAAAAGTGCATCCATCATCATAAAAGTGCATCCCTCCATCATAAAAGTGCATCCCTCCATCATAAAAGTGCATCTATCATCATAAAAGTGCATCTATCATCATAAAAGTGCATCCGTCCATCATAAAAGTGCATCCCTCCATCATAAGTGCATCCATCATCATAAAAGTGCATCTATCCATCATAAAAGTGCATCTGTCCATCATAAAAGTGCATCTGTCCATCATAAAAGTGCATCCATCATCATAAAAGTGCATCCATCATCATAAAAGTGCATCCCTCCATCATAAAAGTGCATCTATCATCATAAAAGTGCATCCATCATCATAAAAGTGCATCCATCATCATAAAAGTGCATCCCTCCATCATAAGTGCATCCATCATCATAAAAGTGCATCTATCCATCATAAAAGTGCATCTATCATCATAAAAGTGCATCCGTCCATCATAAAAGTGCATCTGTCCATCATAAAAGTGCATCCATCATCGTAAAAGTGCATCTATCATCATAAAAGTGCATCCGTCCATCATAAAAGTGCATCCATCATCATAAAAGTGCATCCATCATCATAAAAGTGCATCCCTCCATCATAAAAGTGCATCTATCATCATAAAAGTGCATCCATCATCATAAAAGTGCATCCCTCCATCATAAAAGTGCATCTATCATCATAAAAGTGCATCCGTCCATCATAAAAGTGCATCCATCATCATAAAAGTGCATCCATCATCATAAAAGTGCATCTATCCATCATAAAAGTGCATCCATCATCATAAAAGTGCATCTATCCATCATAAAAGTGCATCTATCCATCATAAAAGTGCATCCATCATCATAAAAGTGCATCCCTCCATCATAAAAGTGCATCTATCATCATAAAAGTGCATCCGTCCATCATAAAAGTGCATCCATCATCATAAAAGTGCATCCATCATCATAAAAGTGCATCTATCTATCATAAAAGTGCATCCATCATCATAAAAGTGCATCCATCATCATAAAAGTGCATCCCTCCATCATAAAAGTGCATCCCTCCATCATAAAAGTGCATCCCTCCATCATAAAAGTGCATCTATCATCATAAAAGTGCATCTATCATCATAAAAGTGCATCCGTCCATCATAAAAGTGCATCCCTCCATCATAAGTGCATCCATCATCATAAAAGTGCATCTATCCATCATAAAAGTGCATCTATCATCATAAAAGTGCATCTGTCCATCATAAAAGCGCATCTGTCCATCATAAAAGCGCATCCATCCATCATAAAAGTGCATCCCTCCATCATAAAAGTGCATCTATCATCATAAAAGTGCATCTGTCCATCATAAAAGTGCATCTGTCCATCATAAAAGCGCATCCGTCCATCATAAAAGTGCATCTATCCATCATAAAAGTGCATCTATCCATCATAAAAGTGCGTCTATCATCATAAAAGTGCGTCTATCATCATAAAAGTGCATCCGTCCATCATAAAAGTGCATCTATCCATCATAAAAGTGCATCTATCATCATAAAAGTGCATCTGTCCATCATAAAAGTGCATCTGTCCATCATAAAAGTGCATCTGTCCATCATAAAAGTGCATCCGTCCATCATAAAAGTGCATCCCTCCATCATAAGTGCATCCATCATCATAAAAGTGCATCTATCCATCATAAAAGTTCGTCTATCATCATAAAAGTGCATCCGTCCATCATAAAAGTGCATCCGTCCATCATAAAAGTGCATCCCTCCATCATAAGTGCATCCATCATCATAAAAGTGCATCTATCCATCATAAAAGTGCGTCTATCATCATAAAAGTGCATCCGTCCATCATAAAAGTGCATCCGTCCATCATAAAAGTGCATCTATCCATCATAAAAGTGCATCTATCATCATAAAAGTGCATCTGTCCATCATAAAAGTGCATCTATCCATCATAAAAGTGCATCTATCCATCATAAAAGTGCATCCGTCCATCATAAAAGTGCATCCGTCCATCATAAAAGTGCATCCCTTCATCATAAAAGTGCATCTGTCCATCAAAAAAGTGCATCCGTCCATCATAAAAGTGCATCCGTCCATCATAAAAGTGCATCTGTCCATCATAAAAGTGCATCTGTCCATCATAAAAGTGCATCTATCATCATAAAAGTGCATCTATCATCATAAAAGTGCATCTGTCTATCATAAAAGTGCCTCTATCCATCATAAAAGTGCATCTGTCCATCATAAAAGTGCATCTATCATCATAAAAGTGCATCTATCATCATAAAAGTGCATCTGTCCATCATAAAAGTGCATCTATCATCATAAAAGTGCATCTATCCATCATAAAAGTGCATCTGTCCATCATAAAAGTGCATCTATCATCATAAAAGTGCATCTCTCCATCATAAAAGTGCATCTATCATCATAAAAGTGCATCTGTCCATCATAAAAGTGCATCTATCATCATAAAAGTGCATCTCTCCATCATACCCTTTTAAGATGAATAGATGCACTTTTATGGCCATTATAAAGCTTGGAAGAGCCAGGACATTTTTTAATATAACTCTGATTGTTCCCTATCCCTTTAATGGTTTGAACCCACTTCCTCCTAACGGTTCTCATGTTTCCAGGTGGTCCGGTCGGAACCACAGGGAGAAGATCGGTGTCCACGTGGCTTTTGATCAGGTCCTGAATATTCAACCATACTGTTGCTCGGACGCCGCTCCGATGCCGCAGAGAGAAGCCTTCACCTATGACCTTTCTGCTGTAGTGATGCATCATGGGAAAGGCTTTGGCTCAGGGCACTACACGGCCTACTGTTATAACACTGAAGGAGGTGAGACATGGTTCTTGGCTAGTGAGTCTGGGGTTCATGTGGACAGTTCACAATAGCTGGGTTTCAGTCTCGTGATGATGATGACGTGCGAAGGCGGGGCGATTTCAGACGGAGGGCAGGAAGTAAACACGGAGAATACGTCTATGGAGGAAACCGTTGCGGAGTGTCCGTATTGTACCTTTATCCGATTTGTTTTGGACCGTCTGTTTACACGTTCTTTCAACTTTGACCCATATCTGATTCATGTGTTTACACTTGCCATACTATCTGAAACATTGCGCATGCTTAAAGGGTTAAGTTCTCTTGCACAGATGGGCGGACGCAAAATATGCTTGATCCTAGCTCTGCGATGTATGCGAAATTCGCCAAACATCACCATGATTATGAGGCGAAGGAGGACGAAAAGTGCCATCATTGTACAGTTATTGTGTGCGAAGAGATCTCAGGACTGGTGGGAGCATATTGTGTTTAAATATTGGCTTTAACCGCGGAGACGTTGCGTAATGCCTCAGAAAACCCGATCTACCTGTTTACATGACAGGGCACATATCCGATTTATTTACACATGTGAATGAGGCCTGAAACCGATCTCGAAATATCCCAATGCATGCGTTTTTTTCCTGTTTACACTGTCATAGAACACATCCGATCTGCGTCACATATGAGCAAAAAATCGGAATTGGGTCACATTTCACTGACAGTGTAAATGAGGCATTTAACGACAACCTAATGCTATATAAACAGACACAAAAAAAACACGTTGGCTAGCTAACATACCTCTGACGAAGTGGTCGCTGCAGACACGGGCATTGATAGACTCTACTCCTCCCGACCGCAGACGTAACTTACGTTAAAAATCGTTAAAACAATAAAAGTTGTTCTGTGAGCTTTTTACATTTCTCACCTTTTATGAGTGACAATCTTCAGTACTCTATATAAACCCTTACCCTTTTCTCGATTAGAACGATTGGAGCAGCCGTAAACTACACAAAACATTGGCATTTTTTCAGACGGCAGATCCTCAGCTATTTCACTTCCTGCCCTCCATCTGAATTTCGCGCTCTCGCGATGCAGCAGTGTGACGTCACGTGAAACCAACCTATTGGTATGAATGCAACCCTTGGTTTAAGCAAGCAGCTCATGCGCTTCACATCTCCTACCGACTGAAGGCCCGTTCACCCAAAGGACGATAACTATAAAGATAACGATAAAGATATAGTTCTAAAAATCGTTCTCCAAATGACAGAATAGCAGAATTCACGCCACAACTATAACGATAGCGATACAAGGAACGATATCATTGGGATCACTTTCAGAACGATTTTGTCCGGCCGTCGAACGATAAAACACTGACAGCCAATCAGAATTCCAGCCGTCGAACGATAAAACACCGACAGCCGATCAGAATTCCAGCCGTCGAACGATAAAACACCGACAGCCGATCAGAATTCCAGCCGTCGAACGATAAAACACCGACAGCCGATCAGAATTCCAGCCGTCGAACGATAAAACACCGACAGCCGATCAGAATTCCAGCCGTCGAACGATAAAACACCGACAGCCGATCAGAATTCCAGCCGTCGAACGATAAAACACCGACAGCCGATCAGAATTCCAGCCGTCGAAAGATAAAACACCGACAGCGATCAGAATTCCAGCCGTCGAACGATAAAACACCGACAGCCGATCAGAATTCCAGCCGTCGAACGATAAAACACCGACAGCCGATCAGAATTCCAGCCGTCGAACGATAAAACACCGACAGCCGATCAGAATTCCAGCCGTCGAACGATAAAACACCGACAGCCGATCAGAATTCCAGCCGTCGAACGATAAAACACCGACAGCCGATCAGAATTCCAGCCGTCGAACGATAAAACACCGACAGCCGATCAGAATTCCAGCCGTCGAACGATAAAACACTGACAGCCGATCAGAATTCCAGCCGTCGAACGATAAAACACCGACAGCCGATCAGAATTCCAGCCGTCGAACGATAAAACACTGACAGCCGATCAGAATTCCAGCCGTCGAACGATAAAACACCGACAGCCGATCAGAATTCCAGCTGTCGAACGATAAAACACCGACAGCCGATCAGAATTCCAGCCGTCGAACGATAACACCGACAGCCGATCAGAATTCCAGCCGTCGAACGATAAAACACCGACAGCCGATCAGAATTCCAGCCGTCGAACGATAAAACACCGACAGCCGATCAGAATTCCAGCCGTCGAAAGATAAAACACCGACAGCGATCAGAATTCCAGCCGTCGAACGATAAAACACCGACAGCCGATCAGAATTCCAGCCGTCGAAAGATAAAACACCGACAGCCGATCAGAATTCCAGCCGTCGAACGATAAAACACCGACAGCCGATCAGAATTCCAGCCGTCGAAAGATGAAACACCGACAGCCGATCAGAATTCCAGCCGTCGAACGATAAAACACCGACAGCCGATCAGAATTCCAGCCGTCGAACGATAAAACACCGACAGCCGATCAGAATTCCAGCCGTCGAACGATAAAACACCGACAGCCGATCAGAATTCCAGCCGTCGAAAGATAAAACACCGACAGCGATCAGAATTCCAGCCGTCGAACGATAAAACACCGACAGCCGATCAGAATTCCAGCCGTCGAAAGATAAAACACCGACAGCCGATCAGAATTCCAGCCGTCGAACGATAAAACACCGACAGCCGATCAGAATTCCAGCCGTCGAACGATAAAACACCGACAGCCGATCAGAATTCCAGCCGTCGAACGATAACACCGACAGCCGATCAGAATTCCAGCCGCCGAACGATAAAACACCGACAGCCGATCAGAATTCCAGCCGTCGAACGATAAAACACTGACAGCCGATCAGAATTCCAGCCGTCGAAAGATAAAACACCGACAGCGATCAGAATTCCAGCCGTCGAACGATAAAACACCGACAGCCGATCAGAATTCCAGCCGTCGAACGATAAAACACCGACAGCCGATCAGAATTCCAGCCGTCGAACGATAAAACACCGACAGCCGATCAGAATTCCAGCCGTCGAACGATAAAACACCGACAGCCGATCAGAATTCCAGCCGTCGAACGATAAGGATACGTTAACAAAAATGATACGTGGAAAGTAATCGGTCATACTCTTGGAATAAATGAAATATTAACAACGAGATCATTATGCAGGCTAGCAAATAGTGTGACAGAATTACGTCAGGTATCCAGCGCTAATTTCGACAACATTGTATTGTTTCCTTTTAAGTTGCAGGGAAAAAGGAGTTGTATATTTATATAAAGATGTTGACTAGGCGTTGGTTTTATTCCACTATTGACTTCGTCTGCTAAATTCACTGTTAGATTAGATTAGATTAGATTAGATTAGATTAGATTAGATTACACTAGACTAGCTAGATTCGCAGATGCGCTCGAAACGTAGCATGCCGAGGACATCTGCTGGTAAAAGACATGTAAATGCAACAAGAATTGCAGCGCGCACTTGGAATAAAAAGATTGTTATCGTTCGTTGGTGTGTGTCAATGTACCGTAACCCTCAAAAATGACAGAATTTTAATTTCAATGAAATTAATGTACTATATTTTAGTTTGATGATGTTTTTTATTTAATATTTTGTATTTTATGGGTATTTTATGGTACATTATATTTACGCTGTATTTGTAATTCATTTCTTCACGTTTTGAGCATAGACCTGAAAATTACATTTCCAACTTAAACTGGTAAATCTTGAATGCTTTAAAGCAACAGACTGAAGTTTGATCTCTTTTTAAAGACGACACTTGGCTAATTTAAAATGACAAAGTTTAAAAAAGTGAACCTTAAAAAAAAGTTACAGAATTTTACATTTATTGTTATGAAAAATGCACCAAAATACTATTTACATTTTTTATATGAAATCTATATTTTCAAAAAAAAGTTTTACTCTAAAACTACAAGAAAATAAAAGCCATAAATCTAAAGTAGTGTTCCACATGTGAGGCTGATATCTCAGTAAATGAGCGTTTAGTGAGATGTTTTTCGGCTGCAGTACCAAACGCTTCCACTAGAGGAAACTCGTCTCGCATTCGTTTCCAATGCGTCATTTCTGACCGCGATGAGCTCAAGAGTGACTATTGTTTACAGCACCATTCAACCTGTTCAGATCATGTCCATGATTTTTTGTTCACACAGCAACAAAACCGTTACCAAGTTTCGTACAATTCCGATGAAGTTTAAAAAAAAAAAAAAAAAAACTTTTTGTGTGTGTTTGTGCTTGTCTTGCAGGTTTCTGGGTTCACTGTAACGACTCTGAGATGAACGTGTGCAGTGTGGAGGAGGTGTGCAGCACTCAGGCCTACATCTTGTTCTACACACAACGCTCCTCTTAAACCTGTCTGTCTCTCTATCTGTCTCTCTTTCTTCTCTCTATACCTGTCTCTCATTGGAGGTCTGTTCCTGACATCAGCAGTGAGACTCAGAGATTGATTGGTCTCTGCTGGCACAGTCACACTTTACCCAGGGCATTCAGGACCAAACTACTCACCTGCAGGGTCCAGAACAGCAGGGACACACACACACACACACTGAAGTCCCTCTGCTGTCGGAGAGAGAGACAGACGGATCATCCTGGAGAGAAAAATGCGACAGCAATATGATCATCAAACACTCTGAATCAGGAATTCTTCACCTTTGATACTGCGACTGTTTTCTACTCTCTTTCTATTTGGGACGAAAATCAGGAAAACAGAAAGCCTCTTCATTTACATCAGTGGTAAATGACTGAACAATCTTATGACGCTGAATGTCTTTAGTTGTGTATGTGTGTGTGTGTGAGTGTGTGTTGAGTGGAAGGGTGTGACTGCTGACCTCTGACCCTTGACCTTTGTCCTGTATTGTGAGAGCACCTGTTATCAACTTTATTGATCTTGTGGGATCTTCCTGATGATAGTGAATAAAGAAAAAATCATGAAACCTTGACATGCGGTCTGCTTTATATTTGATGCGCATTTCATTGCATGGATGGGTGTAAAGACAAAAAGGTTTTTGAAATCTAAAATAATTTTAACATTTTGTCACTCAAAAAAAAAAAAAAAAAAACCTAAATCCAGTTACAGCATGTGAACATTTTCTCTTATTCGAAGGTAAGAAAAGCTAATAATAAAATCATAAAAATATAACATTAAATCACTTATTATAAAGATTAAATCTTTATTCGTTTACCTGCAAGAAAGGAGAACCGAGTATCTTGTTTGTTTAATAAGGTCATGGTTAAACACCCTGTGAAAGGTTGAACAAACCACCAAAGCAATTGTGTATAATGTGAATTCGAAATAGATATTCTATGTTTTGCTCTATCACATTGATTTACTATTAAATGTCTTGGTCAAAAATATGAATTAAAGCATACCTGTCAACACTCCCGTTTTCCCCGGGAGTCTCCTGTATTTCACACCCATCTCCCGCCCCCTCCCGTTTTGTTATTTCTCCCGTGAAACTCCCGTAATTTGTATGGCCCAAACGTCGTTATATGAATAATCAACCCGTTCCAAGGTTGTCCAGTTGCCAGATCTTGAATGAAACACATCGTACTCGCGCAATCAACACATCATACAAATTTCAACCCATTTGTGAGCTCAACCTGGCAACCTACAACCCAGTTGTGCCGTCGATATCTGCGCAGGTAGTAGACGCGGGAAGTTGAATAAGCGTTACTGGTAGAAATGGGAAAAGACTCAGCTTAAGACTCACTTTACTAGTGGTAAGTGAATATTTAAAGGGACACTGTGGAGAAATTGTGTTTTTGTCAAACAGCGACCCCTAGAGTCGCTGTGGAATACTTGCACTGTTGTAAATCTATATATCCTATAACACGCTCTCACACGGTTTTTTTATTATTTATTTTTTAGCATTTTTGGGAGGAGTACAATTTACATATGTGGTTTCAACAACCAGATGCATTTACACTTGTTCAGTTTCGTCTGGAATGCGTCTCAGACCTCCTCCTGAAGTGGTTTGAGCGATCGGATTCAAATCCGTCTTCAATGCGTTTCGGAGGGCATTTACACCTGGTCTTTTCACGATCGGATAGCTATCCGATGTGAGAAAACGCATGAAGTGGCCAGGTCTAAACACAACAGCCCCCATGACAAAAACATACACACGAAAGCCGAAAACATACGCTGGTTGGCATCTCACGTCCATAGACAGTATATCGCTCAAGTCCGAATTTGAGGAAGTGGTGGGGGAAGTGACATATGCCGTAAAGCAGTCGAATTTTGTACTTCTTTTTGTGCTCGGGTTACTACCCGAACCCCAAAGTTACATAGTGCCAGTAAAAGCGATACAGACCCCGTCAGGCTATGGCAGACGTGTCATTCAACCTATTGTAAGTCGATGTACCATCACAAGGGTCTTGGAAATATATTATGAAGGTTGAAAAGTTACACGGTGTGGCTTTAACGCAATTAACGCAGCATCCGTTTTTTTCTGTCATCCTTTGACTGCATGGCGTTACATTATGCGCTTTTATTCCATTCAATATATATTCCATATATGCTATGCTTTTAAACCATTCAAGCCATATCTTACTTATTTTTTAAAACTTTAAAAGTGAAAAGCACATCACTCATTCCTACGCCAAAAGTAGGCTACCAGAGAAAACGTCTCAGCTGTGCTCAGATTTGTAAACCGTACAGTTGGTTTTTCAATCCGTACCCGTTCCGCCCCGTGGCTCAAAAGGGACATAACAAAAATAGGGACACACGAGAAAGCCAAAATAGAATGCAAAATGTATTAACAAAATAGAACTATACAAATAAATAAAAAAAAAAAAAAACTAAATACAAGGTAACAGTGAACAAATTCATAATCCGTGCACGCTTTCGCAATCGTTGTTTTGTAAATCGTTCTTTCGCAATAGTTGTTTGTATTATTCAGTTCCTGAGAAAAATTGTGAAATACTGTTCCAATAGGTGAAGTTACACAACAATATGCTGATTGATTACATAACAATATTTGGATGTAATATTCAGTTCCAGTGAAAATCTGTTCCAGTTAATGGAGTAGGCTATACACAGGTGATGTGTAATATTCAGTACCAGTAAACTCCACCCGCTGGAACAGTTTCTTACAGTAACTGAATATTACACAAAATCACCTGTTCAGTTTTGCAAACTGTACTCACAGATTTGTGGCCTACCTTATTTTAGAAATCTGATTTTCTGTATATTGATTTGTTGTGTATTGTTAAGATAAATACAACTGTCTTAACTGAATTTTTCTATGATTTGGCGACGGGGTGTGTAATGTATAGATGACATGAAACCACATGTGGTTGAATTGATTTGGTGCCCAAATGTTGACAGGTATGAATTAAAGACACTCACAACATTTGTCAAATCCTGTGACAAGTTTATCTTCAGAAGTGCTAATTGTAGTTGTCTAGGAATAATGTTTCAAACTGCACTTTATTTCATGTGTTTATTGCTTTAAACCCGTCAATCTGATAAATACCGTTATAAAAGCGCGCGCAATTTTAGCGCGCAAATTACCTCAGACGGGCAGTAAACGGTCTATCGACTGGACTAAATGGTAAGTGTATCCCTATTAAATGTGAACATGATAGATTTGTAGATATATTAAGCGAGCGCTTATCTAAGCGAACAACATCTGATGATATTACCATTCTGTCCTCGTTCGTTTTTCCGGGCACAGTTTGTCCGATAAATCTTATTTGCATACTGTTAATTAAAGGGAGTTGTTTCTCATTAGAAAGATAACGAGGCACCTACCGACCGTTGTGTAACGCAAGATGGCGCCGTTGAACTTGTTTTAACATGTCGATCATGCAGTAAATCGAGTGATTTATTCATCACAATCACATCATATATGCTGATTTACAGAGTAGGTTTGTGACGAACTCAGAATCATTGAGAAGGAAAACGTATGCTGTGTTATGGATCATAATCGTGTATCAGGTTGTTGATTATCATATAGTCTATTCATCATTTTGAGCCCGAAGCAGGTTCATGTGACTCAGTGTAATCCATCCTGGGATTAATGAATTATATCTGGATTTAAGTCCGCATCTGGATTGCAGCAGATTGTCGTCCAATGCGAAAATATGTTCACCCAAAATAATAAAAAGAAAAAAGGTAATAATACAAATACAACGAGTAATTCCATCCTAGCATCATTGCTGCACAGGTCCTAATGAAAACAAAAGCCTAGCCTATATTTGCAAATGTATTTATTAAGAATACAGTGGTGTTGAGATTTAGCAAACGGGTAGAAACATGATAAATGTGATCAAGCCAATGGAGCGTGTTACACTATTACTGTGTTTACAAAAATGTTCTGTTGACGGATGTGGTTGATTCTTATTGATTCTTGACTACTGACGTTACGTTTTTGCCTTTTCACCCTAGTCAAATATCACTTAACAACACACAAAGTAAAATGACAATGTTTCACCCTCCTCCGTAATGAGATATTTCATATACAACAGACAAAGAGACAAAACAAACTAAACGCAACACATTTTCCGAGACAGTTTTGGTGTCAAAACAAGCTCCAAAGAAGTTTGGATCTGAAATGTGAACGTGTGTTGGTTTTAAAGCCATGCATCAGCAGAAGACCATTCGCTGGACTCTCCGCTCTAAGAACCAGTTTTAACATTCATTAGTTAAAGGGATAGTTTACCCAAAAATGAAAATTGGCCCATGATTTACTCACCCTCAAGTCATCCTAGGTGTACATGACATTCTGCTTTCAGACGAACACAATCAGAGTTATATTAAAAAATGTCCTGGCTCTTCCAAGATTTATAATGGCAGTGAATGACTGTTTATGTTTTGAAGTCCATAAAAGTGCATCTATTCATCATAAAAGTGCATCTATCCATCATAAAAGTGCATCTATCCATCATAAAAGTGCTCCACCCGGCTCTGGGGGTTAATAAAGGCCTTCTGAAGTAAAGTCATGTGTTTTTGTAAGAAAAATATCCATATTTAAAACTTTATAAAGTAAAATAACTAGCTTCTGGCCAAACAAACATACAGATTCGACTTGAGTCTAAGCGCAACTTTTGCGAGTAATGTGATGTACTGCTGATATTTACACTATGCTATGATGCACTACGCTACTTCTGACGTTACAAGTTGCATAAGTTGCGCTTTAAGGCGCAAGTTGACTGAGTATGTTCATTTGGCCGGAAGCAAGAATTTTACTTTGTCACGTGTTAAATATGGATAGTTTTCTTACACAAGCGCATTGCTTTGCTTCAGAAGGCCTTTATAAACCCCCCGGAGCCTGTGGAGCACTTTTATGATGGATAGATGCACTTTTATGATGGATAGATGCACTTTCATGATGGACAGATGCACTTTTATGATGGATAGATGCACTTTTATGATGGATAGATGCACTTTTATGATGGATAGATGCACTTTTATGATGGATAGATGCACTTTTATGATGGACAGATGCACTTTTATGATGGACAGATGCACTTTTATGATGGATAGATGCACTTTTATGGACTTCAAAAAAGAAACAGCCATTCACTGCCATTATAAAGCTTGGAAGAGCCAGGAATTTTTTTTTAACATAACTTCGATTGTATTCGTCTGAAAGAAGAATGTCATATACACCTAGGGTGACTTGAGGATGAGTAAATCATGGGCTAATTTTCATTTTTGGGTGAACTATCCCTTTAAAGCAAAAATGAGCTCAATGATCTAAAATAGGAAAGAAACCCATTCAGAAGGAAAAGACCGGGAATGTAGAGCCATGTAGACCATGGTGTATCTCCTTACTGAATCTTTCTTAAACATCCTTCAAGCTCTGGTATGATGGGAAGGATGCGTCACAGTTAGATTCTAAGTTCTGTGTATTTTGTTCATCTCTTTCAGCTGGGCAGCAGACAGAGCTCAAGCCAATCCCAGTGTTTCCACAGTGTGACCAGGAAGAGCGCCAGGGCGAGGGTGGCGCCAACCCGAGCTCGCGTCTTCATGAGGGGCGTGATGAAGTTGGCCATGGTGGAGACGAACACCAGCAGCACCGCCATCAGGGCCAGGATGACGTTGATGAGTTTTCCCAGCAGGGCTCGAGCGTTTGCGTTCTCCACGCCCTCCAGCTGAACCACCTGCTGCTGTTGCTGCTGCAGCTCCAGTTTGGTAATGCGGGTGAGGCACGACTCTACGGCCTCCTGCACACAAACACATGCACAGAACTTTGTCTAGTGTACAAGTTACAAAGTCCCTCTGTGATTACAGCTCTCAGATATGGCAATGTTAATGTATTTGGTCTTGGCGGAATAGATCTGCTACGCTGCTGCTGATTATTGCATGTTACTGCTGAAATAACCCCAGTAGCAGATCTTTACAGGTGGAGCTGGGGAAGGGGGAGGGTTTCTGAAAGACAGGACTCTACGGCCTACTGCACACAAACACATGCACAGAACTTTGTCTAGTGTACAAGTTCCAAAGTCCCTCAGCGATTACAACTCTCGGATATGGCAATGTTAATTAGGGCTGTCAAAATGGCTGAAAAGCTAAATTCGAATTTCTTTCTTAAATATTAGCAAAATTCGAATTGTATTCAAATTCTAAAGGCAATACTTGATGTTAGAGGAAAAAAGTTCTGTATTGTCTCCTATGCCCACAAGAGGGCGCAAGCGAGCACAATAAGTAAATATAAACCAAATCAAGCATCATATCTTTTATTGAAATGAAATGACATTCACTTTTTAAAGTGCATTAACTTTTCAAACAGTTGTTCTTCAATAAAATATAATTTCCTTAATGTGCATGCAAGGAAAATTAGGTTACAATAGTGCATAAATCTGTGCTCGTGCATCAGTAACCTGAGAAAACACACTTCAACACACTATAGAACTTTGGTCTTGGCGGAATAGATCTGCTACGCTGCTGCTGATCATTGCATGTTACTGCTAAAATAACCCCAGTAGCAGATCTATACAGGTGGAGCTGGGGAAGGGGGAGGGTTTCTGAAAGAGCACTGCTAACAGAACACACTACCAGCATTTGAATATTGAGCCACAGCTCATTGGCCGCTGATGTAACAGCAACCAATCAGCTGCGCTATGTGGATAACAATGTTATCGCTACCAAATTGAGATTTTGTTAAAAAATCGCTAAAAAATCGCTACCAAATTGAGAATGAGTTAAGGACCTGTGCCATCTAGAGTTTCATGTCAGAACTTGTTTTTTTCTCTCTATATTAGTGTCACTGTTTTTGAACTCCCTGAAATGCCTCCATTGTAGTCTTGAGTTTTCTTTCGGGAACAAAATGAAGCCTCGATCATTCTTTGTTATCGTTTCTCACCTGGATGTCTCGCGCTCTCTCGTACGACTGGTACGCCACCTTCTCCTCCATGCTGGCCAGCTCCTGCTTCAGATTGCTCATTTCGTTCTGATGAAGTTCCGTCAGGTCATTCAGCTGCTCTTCCAGACGCTCGTATCTGGAGGAAAAAGAGAGGAGACACACACCTGAACATTCAGCTCTGGAAAAATATTGAGGTTTGATTCTTGAACAAAGCGTTTTTAACCAGTCGAGCCGGTTCACTGAATCAAACTTTAGTTCCGGATTGATGATGCGCAGCACCAAATGAGCCAATAACCAAATGAGCCAATAACCAAATAAATGAGCCAATAACCAAATGAGCCTATAACCAAATGAGCCAATAACCAAATGAGCCAATAACCAAATAAATGAGCCAATAACCAAATGAGCCAATAACCAAATAAATGAGCCAATAACCAAATGAGCCTATAACCAAATAAATGAGCCAATAACCAAATGAGCCAAAACCAAATGAGCCAATAACCAAATAAATAAGCCAATAACCAAATAAATGAGCCAATAACCAAATGAGCCAATAACCAAATAAATGAGCCTATAACCAAATAAATGAGCCAATAAC
Source organism: Scardinius erythrophthalmus (assembly GCF_964197995.2). Taxonomy (NCBI): domain Eukaryota; kingdom Metazoa; phylum Chordata; class Actinopteri; order Cypriniformes; family Leuciscidae; genus Scardinius; species Scardinius erythrophthalmus. Next base: position 1,486,998 of record NC_138234.1, read on the forward strand.
CAAATGAGCCTATAACCAAATGAGCCTATAACCAAATAAATGAGCCAATAACCAAATGAGCCTATAACCAAATAAATGAGCCAATAACCAAATGAGCCTATAACCAAATAAATGAGCCAATAACCAAATGAGCCAATAACCAAATGAGCCAATAACCAAATAAATGAGCCTATAACCAAATGAGCCTATAACCAAATGAGCCTATAACCAAATAAATGAGCCTATAACCAAATGAACCAAAACCAAATGAGCCAATAACCAAATAAATGAGCCAATAACCAAATGAGCCAATAACCAAATGAGCCAAAACCAAATGAGCCAATAACCAAATGAGCCAATAACCAAATAAATGAGCCAATAACCAAATGAGCCTATAACCAAATAAATGAGCCAATAACCAAATGAGCCTATAACAAAATAAATGAGCCAATAACCAATTGAGCCAATAACCAAATGAGCCTATAACCAAATGAGCCAATAACCAAATAAATGAGCCAATAACCAAATGAGCCAATAACCAAACGAACCAATAACCAAATGAGCCAATAACCAAATGAGCCTATAACCGAATGAGCCAATAACCAAATGAACCAATAACCAAATGAGCCAATAACCAAATGAGCCTATAACCGAATGAGCCAATAACCAAATGAGCCAATAACCAAATGAGCCTATAACCAAATGAGCCAATAACCAAATAAATGAGCCAATAACCAAATGAGCCAATAACCAAATAAATGAGCCAATAACCAAATGAGCCTATAACCAAGTAAATGAGCCTATAACCAAATGAGCCAATAACCAAATGAGCCAAAACCAAATGAGCCAATAACCAAATAAATGAGCCAATAACCAAATGAGCCAATAACCAAATGAGCCTATAACCAAATGAGCAAATAACCAAATGAGCCTATAACCAAATGAGCCTATAACCAAATGAGCCTATAACCAAATAAATGAGCCAATAACCAAATGAGCCAATAACCAAATAAATGAGCCAATAACCAAATGAGCCTATAACCAAATGAGCCAATAACCAAATGAGCCACTAACCAAATGAGCCTATAACCGAATGAGCCAATAACCAAATGAGCCAATAACCAAATGAGCCAATAACCGAATGAGCCAATAACCAAATGAGCCAATAACCAAATGAGCCAATAACCAAATAAATGAGCCAATAACCAAATGAGCCAATAACCAAATAAATGAGCCAATAACCAAATAAGCCAATAACCAAATGAGCCAATAACCAAATAAATGAGCCAATAACCAAATGAGCCAATAACCAAATGAGCCAATAACCAAATGAGCCAATAACCGAATGAGCCAATAACCAAATGAGCCTATAACCAAATAAATGAGCCAATAACCAAATGAGCCAATAACCAAATGAGCCAATAACCAAATAAATGAGCCAATAACCAAATGAGCCAATAACCAAATGAGCCAATAACCAAATGAGCCAATAACCAAATAAATGAGCCAATAACCAAATAAATGAGCCAATAACCAAATGAGCCAATAACCAAATGAGCCAATAACCAAATAAATGAGCCAATAACCAAATGAGCCAATAACCAAATGAGCCAATAACCGAATGAGCCAATAACCAAATGAGCCTATAACCAATTGAGCCAATAACCAAATGGCTTATTGAACCAAAGAACCGGTTCGAAATTAATGAATCACAAATAACCAACTCAAAAATGAGCCAGTTCTAATTGTCAAAGTTATTTTTTGAGTTGGACATGAAAGAACCGGTTCTTTGGCTCAATTATCCATCTCTAGATTGGTTCATTCGGTGCATCCTCCTTTTGATTCTAAACTGAACTCAAGTGGCACTGAGAACTGAGTAAGAGACAAACGATGTTAATTGAGAAAGTGAGAGATGAAAGCATGTTGATGACCTGAGTCTGTGGTAGAGTAGTGAGTTTGATGTGAAACTCGAGGTCGGGGACCAGATCTGTTCTGTGGGGTGCGGACTGGATTGATTCCTTTCCTAGAGCTCCTCCTGTCCGATTTCAGGGGAAATCGGATCTACTGGAGACGTCCAACAGATTATTTAGGCGAGCCGAAAGAACACCACAGACAGTACAATCAACATGGGAAAATCTCACAGTGTTTTGCCAGATGAGAAGTTTATGTATCATCTTTTTACTCTTTCAAATTTCATCTTTATATCTCTTTTAATGCCTTTTATAACTGTTTTAATTTTACTTGCTTTTATTTTGTGATTATTTTAATTCCTTTCTGTGTAAAGCACTCTGAATCACCATAGTGTACGAAATGTGCTATATAAATAAAATGGCCTTGCCTTGCTTTGCAAGCACCAAATGAGCCAATAACCAAATGGGTTATTGAGCCAAAGACCCGGTTCAAAATGAATGAATCACAAATAACCAACTCACAAATGAGCCAGTTCTAATTGTCAAAGTTATTTTTGAGTTGGCCATGACTGAACAGGTTCTTTGGCTCAATTATCCATCTCTAGATTGGTTCATTCGGTGCTTTGCAAGGAGCATCCGTCTTGCGTTTTTAACCCGAAACTAAGGTTTGATTCAGTAAACCGTAGGGGTGTAATAATATATCGCAATATAAAAATGCAACTATATGTATCCCGGATAGTGACAATGTGTATCATGGATAGTTCACCCAAAATGAAAATTACTGTGTGAGAAAAAATTCTACAGTTCTAAAAAAAAGTTTTCAGAGTTTTAGTGTCAGTACTACATTAAACTACTATATATAAAATGTTGAATATAATGTATAATAATGTGATCGGGGGAATATTTGTGGCTCCTGATAATTCCAAATGTCTGATGTTACCAGTAAAAAGTGGCCTAAATAATAATTTTAAATCTATATCTATACCCTATATCCAGTCAGGGACAGAAATCAAGCATATTCATCTAAAATAATTCTGTTTTCAGCTTCATGAATATGTTAATTCTGGTGTCTCTATTGTCCTGTGCTTTGGGTTTCCAGCACCAAGTCCAAAAGCCTATTCATTTACACCCACATTGTAAAACCAAATTTAGCATTTTAATCAACAGTACTTTTTTTTGTTACCCTTTTACCATATGTCTAGGAGTATCGCAATATCATATCGTGATATGTATCGAATCATGACATGAGGGTATCGTTACACCCCAAGTAAACCGGCTCAAAAAAACAATTCCTTTTAAGAATTGAACATCGCTACTGGAAAGTTCACTGCTACAGTTGGTGCAGTTTTACCTGTATCGCTCCTCCTGCAAGCACTGGGTCATGTAGCCGTAGTCGCTTTGCAGCTGCGCTTTCATGTCCTCGATGGCGTCCTCCATGTGCACTTGGCCGACTTTGATCTCCTGCAGGCCTTCCAGCAGCGCATCCCACGAGGAAGACGACGAGTGGTGGTGGTGATGGTGGTGGTGATGCCCGTCGAGCCGAGGGCTCCCCATGGTGGCTCCCATCCCAGACATCGGCCCACCGGCCCCACCAGAGTTGCTCCCGGCCGGTGACCCGGACGTTGCACTCGAGCACTCGTCGTCGCTACCGTATTTGGGGCTGGAGACTAGCGTAGCGCTTCCGCTCAGAGCGCGCGGCGTCTCTTCCGCGTGCCCGTCCTCCAGGGTGTCCTTCATGTGGGCAATGTTATCGGCACTCCCGAACTTGTTGCGGATGAGGCTGGCGAACTCTCGCGGTTTCGAGACGACCGCGGTGTGCGTGAGCGCCGAGACTCCGCCCTTCACTCCTTCGACCACGCCCCCTCCGAACCCGCTGATTCCCGCGCGCATGTTCGCGCCCACGTCCTTCAGCCCCTGATGCATGTCCCGGAAGACGTCTTTGGGCTGCCGCGCCGGACCATTCTGCGAAAAAGCAAGACGTGATTACTCTGGAAAATTGCAAAAGTTTGCATGCAAGAGAACTAAGGCTGCAGGATTAATCGGAATGAAACCGCACGCGATTTGGCAAAGGCTGCGATTATTTTATGTGCAGCTTGTCAGTGAAGTACGGCTCTGTGATCGGTAGTAAATGCTGCTTCATCTAAATACCAGAGGACATCTCACACAGACACGCCAAATATGCCCCGCAGAAGTACAATAACACACATCATTCCAGGATAATAATACTATCGCTGGATTAGCTCTCCTGTGAAGGCCTCCTTCCCTTTACCTCTGTACAGATAAAAAGTTATCAAAATGATTCCAGTTTGCATGGATCTTATATATATATTCAAATGCGCATACCTTTTTTAAAATCCGTTTTCACAGATTCACGTTTTTTAAGTTTACACAGATGAAAACGTTTTTCAAATTTTTTTTTTTAACTTGCGCCTTGGAACCAGTTTCAAAGTTTGCGTTCACCAAACACTGTTGTCGTGCAAATGAACGTCCAGAACGCATTAAAAGTTTTCTGTTTTCAGTTAAAACGGTGTCGTGTTAGCGGCCCCTAAGCTAATAACTAATGATCTTTGCAACGGAAGTTAAAACTAACTTTATCTGGACAATAACTTTATTCTAGAGCTGCTGTTAAGCCAAAACAATCTCTGTTACTGTAATTTCCTATTATCACTGTAAAGCTGCTTTAAAACAGTCTACATTGTTAAAAGCGCTATATAAATGAAGACTTGACTTGAAATAAACAGAAGATTGAAATACTTTGATGTATTAAATGTTGTCTGTTGTTGGACAAGAGGATCATAAATGCTTCTCATGTTTGGAAAGATGTTTGACGCGGTTGTTGCTCTTTCAAATGCACGTTATAAGCGACTCAAACTCACAGTGCTTTCAGATAGAGCCGCGTTTACTGAGCCGTACGTCACTGACAAGCTGCACATACAAAATAATCGCAGCCTTTGCAATCTCAAAATCGCGATAAACCAACCGACGATTTCATGTTAATTGCGATTAATCGTGCAGCCCTAAGCATAAATGCTCATTTTACCTGTTCGATCTCTTTGAGTTTCTTATGGTAGTGCTCGAGTTTCTTATGCAAGTGTGCAATGGTCTGCGCAGACTTCTGGTTCTTCTTCTCGAACACTTGTTTGATGCGCGACGCCTGCTGTTTGTCCGCGTTGTGGGCGAGTTTGAGATACTCGGCTACGTTAGCGTCGCGCGCCTCCTGTTCCACACGGATCTGCTCGGTGATCTTCAGGATCTTCTGCTGCAGGTGTTCCAGCGCCACACGTGTTCTCTGGACCTCGCCGTCCGGTCCCGCCTCCACGCTAATGTTCCCGTCAGACCCGCCATGGCTCACGGACGGCGGCAGCCCGAGAGTCGACACTTCGCTCTTATCCAGCTGCATGCACACAATCAGGGTTTGATATTAGAAAATTAGCACTAGCCAATTTGGCGTCTTAAAAATTAAGCTTTACTCATTATGTTCAGGGTTTATTCAGGGTTTGAAATTAACACCCGCCTACCCGAAAAATGCGGATGAAACTCAATCAGGGTTTGAAAATTGAAATTTGAAACGTTGTCAAATCACTAGCCAATTTGTATTAGTATTTTTGTCTTGTTTCCAGTCCAAATATCAGAAAATTCTTAAATCAAGAAGCATTTACTAGATGAGTAAAATGCCATACGATATTATGTCTTGTTTTCTGGGGAAATAAATCTAGATTAAGTGAGTTGTTGCTTAAAACAAGTAAAATGATCAAGTTTGCAAGTTTGCAAACAAGTTTGAATTAAGATTATTTTTCTTTACCCCGTTAGCAGATAATTTAGCTTTTTTTAAGCATCAACTCACTTAATTTTGATTAATTCCCCCGGAAAAACAGGGCATAATATCTTATGGCATTTTACTCATCTAGCAAATGCTTCTTGATTTAAGAATTTTCTGATATTTGGACTGGAAACAAGACAAAAACACTGAGTAAGAAAAGCATTTCTTTTTGCAGTGTAAAAAATTGGGCTTCACTTTATTATGTTAAGGGTATAAGCAGGGTTTGAAATGAACATCCGCCAAATGCGGGGAAAAATCAACTGGTGGGAAACACTGTCAAATCACGAGCCAGTTTGGCGTATTAATTATCATGTTTACTCACTTTGCTGGGGAAGTTCGTGTAAGACAGATCTGTGCAGATTTAGTGCAAATACTGATCATCATGATATATTAAATACAGCGTATTGCTCAGAATCTGCTCATATCTGCTCACTTGAACACACACGTCACTACACAACAAATAACAGCGCTTGTTCATTTACACTGAAGCAACAGCGAAGATTAAAAAGCATTTGATGACCAGAAAATACATTGTTATTTTCAAACATCCTAAATTTTCTGATGTTCCTTGTCCTGTGTCGATCTGTCCACCTAAAACATGTTTGGTGATGAGGATGAAAGAGGAAGAGAGGAGATGCTGGATGACAGGATTTTATTACATTTTATTATATATATATATATATATAAGCTGTGACGTAGTTAATCTGGTTCATTTCTATTTCTTTTTTTCTTCTTTTTTTTTGTGGCTAGCAGAAGTTCTGAATGGCCGATAACTTATAAATTTAGTAGCCAAATTGTCCGGTGAGTGAAAGTTAATTTCAAACCCTGATCACAATGAAAACACAACAGAGCTGAACTGCAGTGTCATGCAAACTTGCACATCAAGCATCTGATATGACACCACACACACTAATTTTAACACCTCAGTCATACGAGTGAGTGTTTACAAGAGAGAGACACCGTGACCCACTTTCCGTTCGTTAAACCGCTCCATAACACTAAACTAAGAGAAGAAACTGCAGAAGCATGCGTAGATTTACACCTACGACCTGAAACATCAGCGCTTGATGTGAACGACACACCACAGGAAAATCAATAGTGATCTGAAATGAATCATTCATAAATGCAGCGTCGCAATACGCGTTAGAGTCGCAGCAAAACGTCGTAAACAAATAAACGTGCGTGAAAAGATGCAGTGTAACACAACAAGCCTCGTCTCAGGGAAACACGCATTCGAGCACGCTGTTTTTCACATGCGTGTGAAGATGCATTAATCTTTACGTGTGTGTGTTACTGCATGCATGTTACCTGCACAAAACAGCATGCTAGAATGCATTTCTCTGAGAAACACTCACACACACACACGGCTAAAGGTCAGCGCAGTCCATGCATCTTTTAATGCATGTGAATCTGAGCCATGTTACCTGTCAAGAGCATGCGCATGTGTATGTGTGTGTGTGTGTGTGTGTGTGTGTGTGTGTGTGTGTGTGTGTGTGTGTGATTTACAGGCCGCATTTAGAGTGGAGGTTTGAATTGAGTGGTGCGGGACAGTAAACACACACACACACGCATGCATGACACCTGCTGTACATTTAGGGACATGTGTCAGGCGGGTTAAACGCAGAAAAGCGCGTGAGAGAGACAGACGGGTGATGATGGATGGATGATGGATGATAGATGATGGACGGTACAACACAGGAACACAAGATTAATTTGCGATAAATTACCATGATCTTCAGTGCAGGAGGTGCAGCTTCACTGCAGAGACGTGTAAGAGGGCCATGTCTCTCTCTCTCTCTCTCTCTCTCTCTCTCTCTCTCTCTGTGTGTGTGTGTTCACCCCTCCCCCTCTCCTCTCCTCTCCTCTATCTGTCTATCTCTCAGTCGAGTCTGCCATGGTTTACATTAGAGTCGATATCGGCTTCTCTCATCTTTGTCTGGCCCGTTTCTGGTGTTTCTTTCTGGTCTCTCCGGCCGTGTGTGTTTGTCTGTGTGTTTCGACGCGCAGATGAGCTGAGGGGGAGGGGAGATCAGCGGAGCATGCGTCACACGCACACACACACACACACACACACTGCAGCTAAATCTATGTGTGTGTGTATCATTGTGTCTGTTCATGAGGGAATGATTGGGGTGTGTTTCTGAGTGAGAAACACATTTTAATGGATGTATATAATGTGTGTGTGTGTGTGTGTGTGTGTGTGTGTGTGTGTATGACATTTCCCAAACTGACAGGAGGGGCTGATGGGAAACGCTGACGTCCGTCTCACAGCAACACCCTTCACAACATCTGGGTCACTATGTTGAAGAGCAGCACCTGCAACACACACACACACACACACACACACACACACATGCTACACGCATGCGACATCGCTTTTCTTATTCAAATTATGTTTTTGAGGATAATGAACACTGTTGACATCTGTGGCATTCAGGAGATTGCGATGGAAAAGAGTGTTGATTTGTTTACAGAAATATATTTGCAATGTCTAGCGCTGCAAGCTTTAAAATACGCAACTAACACACGGTTTTAAAACTATGGATTTAAACGTTTCCGCCAGGGAATTAAAATAATTTTCACAATTTCGTCTTTTTTCTCGCAATTCCGAGTTTATAACTCACAATTTCGAGGAAAAAAGTCAGAATTGTGAAATGAAAATACCCGATTACCTTTTTTATTTTTATTTTATTTTGTGGTGGAAGCAAGATTCCATATTCTGTAGTCAACATGAAATTTCAACATTTCTTAAATGAAATGCACTTTTTAAATTAATGTTCTACGTTATTCTAACAAAATGCATACATTTCAGCACACTCTTAACTTGCTCCGCCTCCTTTTCGCATTTTGTTAATTTGAACTAATAGTCAAATACCTACTGTATGTTGGCATTTTTAGGTCGCTTTTTAAAGTCTAGCTAATAATTAACGCAATTTAATGGTTTAATATTACTAAACTGCACTAAAGCAAATGTATGGTGCCCCTAAAGGTATATGAAGGAAAGATTATGAGATGGGAGTGAAAAATTGAGTTTGCACGCAAAACTTTTGCTTTCCCTGAGTAACTTTGCGTTAGCTTGTAACACTTTTGCATTCCCTGATAAACTGTGTTCGTTTGTAACACCTTTGCGTTCCCTGATAAATTGTGTTCATTTGTAACACTTTTGCATTCCCTGAATGTTCCTTTGTAACAACTTTGCGTTCGCTTGTAACACTTTTGCGTTCCCCGAGAAACTGTTAGTTTGTAACACCTTTGCGTTAGTTTGTAACACTTTTGTGTTCCCTGATAAACTGCGTTCGTTTGTAACAACTTTGCGTTCCCTGATAAATTGTTAGTTTGTAACACCTTTGCGTTAGTTTGTAACACTTTTGTGTTCCCTGATAAACTGCGTTCGTTTGTAACAACTTTGCGTTTGCTTGTAACACTTTTGCGTTCCCCGAGAAACTGTTAGTTTGTAACACCTTTGCGTTCCCTGATAAACTGTTAGTTTGTAACACTTTTGCGTTCCCTGATAAACTGTGTTCATTTGTAATATATTTTCGTTAGCTTGTAACACTTTTGTGTTCCTTTGTAACAACTTTGCATTAGCTTGTAACACTTTTGCGTTCCCTGATAAACTGTTAGTTTGTAACACCTTTGCGTTAGTTTGTAACACCTTTGCGTTCCCTGATAAACTGTTAGTTTGTAACACCTTTGCGTTAGTTTGTAACACCTTTGCGTTCCCTGATAAACTGTTAGTTTGTAACACCTTTGCGTTAGTTTGTAACACCTTTGCGTTCCCTGATAAACCGCGTTAGTTTGTAACACCTTTGCGTTAGCTTGTAACACTTTTGTGTTCGTTTGTAACATATTTTCGTTAGTTTGTAACACTTTTGTGTTCCCTGATAAACCGCGTTCGTTTGTAACACTTTTGTGTCCCCTGAGAAACTGTTCGTTTGAAATACCTTTGCGTTAGCTTGTAACACTTTTGTGTTCCTTGAGAAACTGCGTTCGTTTGGAACACCTTTGCGTTAGTTTGTAACACTTTTGCGTTCGTTTGTAACATATTTTCGTTAGTTTGTAACACTTTTGTGTTCCCTGATAAACTGCGTTCGTATGTAACACTTTTGTGTCCCCTGAGAAACTGTTCGTTTGAAATACCTTTGCGTTAGCTTGTAACACTTTTGTGTTCCTTGAGAAACTTTGCTGTTTTTTGTAACACTTTTGCGTTTGCTGAGAAACTTTGCGTTCGTTTGTAACACCTTTGCGTTAGCTTGTAACACTTTTGCATTTCGAGAAACTGCGTTCGTTTTGTAACACTTTCGCATTTCATTTGAGAAACTTTGCGTTCACGTGTAACACTTTTGTGTTGGTTTGTTACAATTTTGCGTCCCCTGAGAAACTTTGCATTGGTTTGTTTGTAACTTTTGCATTCCCTTGTGAAACTTGAGTTTCCTTGAGAAAGTTTGCGTTCGCACACAAAGAACATGACAAACGCAAAAGCATTGAAATATATGTTTTCCATCACCATGTCCCTTTAGGGGCTCTGTACAAATGACAGTATATTTCAAAAGAAAAAGCATTAAGATTGAGATACTCATTGAATAGCCTGTATTTGAAAATACACCACATGATGGAAGTTAAATGCAATTTCATGTCGACTTCAAACGTAACTTGTTAACATGAGACGGATATGATAGATTCACTTACCAATCCAGAGAAAGGGCCGGTTTACACGAGTAACACCAGAAGTTCAAACACCTAGAAAAATGGTTAACCTCAAAACACTTCACAGCACAAAAAAACACATTTTTTAGAATCAACAGCATGAATATTTTAAGTAGTGATTTAGTCGTACAAAATCAAATCGAACACCAGAGTTTCTCTTCATGAAGTTTTATTAAAATAAAAATTACATGTCAATCTACAATACAACATTCATCAGTAAAATAAATATGGCATATATTCAGAGCTCTTTAACAATAATGCTACACAACACTACACAAAATAACAAGTGCAATTCGGAATCAACAGCGAATAATCCGGATATTAACAGAATATTTACAGACAGGTCGCAGAAATCCTCAAGTTGGATCAGAGAAGAGCTAGAACAGATTTAATGAACGTTTGCTGGAATTCAAAACTTAAACAGAATAAAGCTTTTTATCTTAATTACTCGATGTATAAAGTCTGGCGTTCACATTTCTCATTACGTTTATTTAATTATCGCTCGACCTTACTTGTATTTCCATGACAACAGGAAAACTGTGTCAACTGTGTTAACTGTTTGTAAATATGCTGTATTTTCAGAAGCCGTATCACAAAACACGAGCAGAACAAATCGCTGTTGTTTTAGTTTTAGTAATATTTTGAATAATATACTTTCATGTTAATTATAGTAAAAAAATATATATATATATATATATATATATATATATATATATATATCGTTATGTGCTTGTGTCATTTTACTACATACATATTAAATATATATATTAATAGTACTATTTAGGTTTAATTTATTTTTATTTCAGTTTTCATTTATTTCCAGTTAATATTTTTAGCACTTAAAACTGCGAAAAACAACATTTCTAATGCTAATGTTCTAAGTTAAACCAGTTTAAATTTAGTTTTTCCAACTAAAATTTATTTTAGCTTTATTTCAATTAACATGTTAATGTTTTTAACAGTTAAAGTTAACAATAATAACCCTGGAACAAATGTCTGTGTAAAACATTCGTACATTAATTTCCGCACTAAATTTAACGCAACATGATGTACGAATTAACGTACGAAAAAACTGCAGCGATTCTGCTCGTGTTTCACGAACGATGTCAAGTGTTTGTAAATAAAATTACGTTGCAATAACGTAATCACAGATCAGTTATGAGAATGTGTGTGAGAACATACTGGCAGCTTAATTGAGGTTTACGTTAATAATAACAATAACTTTTATGTGTCAAAAAAAAAAAATTGGCACCAAACATTTAAAAAAAGCAGTTTTTAAAGTTAGCAACATGTTTTGTGCAATAAAGCAATACATTTGAATATGTGCGCACTGAAAAAATCAGTGTTTTATAATATGTCATTGTTCGTAATGAAATCCTTTTTTCGCAATTTCGTGATTCTGAAAGATTCGCTCATGGATGTTTCGAATCTTTCCTCCACACATGGAATTTAAAGGGATTTTTCAGGTGAATGTTAACCGTTGACATGCAAACATATAAACAGGAAGTGCTCAAAGAGGAATGACAGATTCCTATTCCTGAACAACACATGATGGACAGAAGACAGAAAACGAAGAGTTCTGGAACAGGTTCCAGACTGAAGGTAGATGACGGTGTAGAAGAACAGAAGATCCACTGAGTTCACGTCAGTTACTGAATGTCTTTACACGTATGAGGATATGAGTCCAGGCACGACACACACGAGTTCCTGAGTGTGTTATTGTCCTGATTTGCGGGGCGTGGCCACTTGCCTCTTCTTCGCCTGGTAGAAGTCTGTCGGGATAAAAGAGAGCGTCTATTATTAGTCAGACTGTCATTCACACCATCATTATTACTCAGCATTTTACTCCTACATAAAAAACTATTAGGATTGACCACATGATAATTCAACTTATATATATACAGAGCCATTCAAAAGTTTTGGATCGGTAAGATTTTTAGTGTTTTTAAAAGAAGTCTCTTCTGCTCCCCAAGGCTGCATTTATTTGATAAAAAAAAAAAAAAAAATCAATACTTTAATTCATCAAGGATGAGTTAAACTGATCAAAAGTGACAGTAAAGACATTAATAATGTTACAAAAGCTTTCCATTTCAAAATAAATGCTGTTCTTTTTTAACTTTCTATTCGTCAAAGAATCCTAAAACTGTTTTCAACATTGATAATAATAATTCAATCAGATCCACATATTAGAGTGATTTCTGAAGGATCATGTGACACTGAAGACTGGAGTAATGATGCTGAAAATTCAGCTTTGATCACAGGAAGAAATTACACTTTACTATATATTCACATAGAGAACAGCCGTTTTAAATTATAATTATAATTCACAATATTACTGTTTTTTTTTTTTTTTATCTAATAAATGCAGCCTTGGCGTTTTTCTTTTAAAAACATTAATAATCTTACCGATCCAAAACATGAGATGAATAGTGTATATCTCTCACCTGTGATGTTCGTCTGTTTCCTCTTCATCTCTGCTCTCTTTTCCGGCGTTTTCTCCACGTCCTGCGGAACCGATTCGAATCTGTTCTCTTTTCCCGGTGATCCTCCGGGATTCCGTGCGTCCTCACAGCTCCGGTACAGCACGGGCACGCGCACGCCGGACACGCCCACCCAGCGGAAGTCTCCGCCGTCCAACGGCTTCTCCGCGACGAAGTCGAAGCTCCAACGACGCGACGCGTCTTCCAGGTCTTTCCTCAGCGCGTCGCGATACTCGCGCTGGAGCTGCTCGCGATCCACCGGACCGAACAGGCTTCTTCTCGTCGGCCCGGTTCCGAGAGCTCGAAGGATCCGCTTGTGTGCCGCCATTTTCTGAAGAAAAAGACACGAGAGTGACGGTTACTAGTGAGGAAACCAACCGTCTCTGAACATCACGTGGTGCGTTCAATTCATCCGGTAAAGAAGATCGTGTTTACGAGTTGAACGGACATGAACGCCTCAACAATGTCGTAAATACGAGTGGGAAACTCGGGATTTTCTTTAAGCCCCGATCTTTACTTGCTGTGGGCGTGTCAGTGAGAAACATCGCGGAATATATTAGCAGTGATATTGTCAGGCTTTTCTATTTACAGCGAAGCTAAACGCCTGAACTGAATATGATGGTTTGCAGAGGCTTCTTAAATTAATTAAAAAGATAAAAAAGCAGAGCACATAATATTGCACATTTCTTTGTTATTCATTTTCTAGAAGTAGAGTTTAAGAACCTTGCTGTATTTTTGTGTAATTAATTAGAAAGTAAACCGCAATCTTACTCGCATACTACTCATAAACACGAACTTCCCAGGAGGACTTGAACGCACAACCCAACCCGTGTTTTTGATTTCTCCTGCAAACCTTGCCGTGTCTGTCTCGTCTCCTCATGTTGTGTGCGTGTTTCTGCTGTTCTGTGATCAGCTTTTAAAGGCTGCTGTGAGTCATGAGTTTCAGAGACATGTGTGGACATGTTCCTCTGACTGCAGTTAGCGCGTCTGGCCAGCAGAGGGCAGCCATCTTACTGAACTACACGATCAGCTCTGAATGCACAGCACATATACATATACATATACAAGTAAATAAAATACTTAAAATATTTCCAGCATACATGAGGGATGTCTCACTAATTATAAAATTGAATGAATATTCATACAAAACCACTAAAAGAATACCTTTGTATTATAAACTACTTAGTAGTTTTATACTACTAATATAATAAATAAAAAAAAATAATTTTGAGATTCTTACAACTGACAAACCAACGTTTCACATAAAAGTGTCAGAATCTCTTATAAAAATAATTTTAATTTTTAAATTATTTTCCTGATTAAAATAATTAATCATTTTATATTAAATTCTTTTGAAAATAGAAAAAGCCACCGCTCATCCGTCAATGAAGTCTTATAGTGAGGTGCTGCTAAACTAAATAATCATAGAAAATAGTACAAATACAGCAGCCGCACACTCAAAAACTGTGCAAGATCAATTTATTAGCAAGCTTTCGAAATATTAGGCTACTAGTCAAAAATTGACTTGAAATAATTGACAAAAAAATTATGATAAAAGTCGAAATTATGACATAAAAAGTCAAAATTGTGACTTAAAAAGTCAATTATGACAAAAACAATTATTTTGTCACAAGAATCTTTTTTTCCATGAGAATGTTTAAACATTTTTTATTTAAATTGCTTATTATTATTATTTAACTCAATAATTAACTATTATTTAACTAAAATAGGCTTAATACTTGTGATAATATAATAAATATAAAATATTTCTTTTGACATTCTTAATATGACAGGGCTGACAAAACCAGCCCAAAGTTCACATCAAAGTGTCAGAATCTGACATTATTACATATTAAATTTAATAAACCTATAATAATAAATCTATAATTATGAATAATAAATTATTTGTCAAATATTTCAGCCCATACATTTAAATTTTTTTTTAATTCATATTTTATTTAGAAAAGATATGATCTATCATTCATGATGTCATGACAAAAGGTGCCATTGAGTCCATGTGATGGAACATAAAGTTCATTACGAAAATAAATTCAAGACGGCGGCGGGAAAGCGAGCGTTTGTTTGATTGGTTCAGAAGTGACGCAGACACGCCCACTCTACTCTGGGTCCACGTGAACACAACTCTCGTGTAAGCCGGTGGAAAGAAAACAGCGATTGTGACATGAGTTCACTTTACATTAACATTCAAACAGCGATAAAATAAATAAAATAAAATAAAAATCAATCAATCACGTGATCTATAGCAGGCTAAATCTAAATCGAAGTTTAAGTGAAAAGTTTTAAGGTAAAGTTCGTCTGAGATGTTTATATTACTCGGCTGTTATTCAAAACAGCTAAGAGTTTAAACTAGTTGTATTAACAGCTTGCCTAGCGTTCTTGTGATAAATGAGAACAACTTTAAACAAACGCCATGAACATGAAAAACGATGAAAAACAAGCAACTTACATGTTTTGGCTTCTGACGAGTGTTAAAAATCTGTAAAATCGCTGTTTGCTGAATGAACTTGAGTGGTTTCAGGTGTCCTGGACAGCAGTGTCGAGTTTAAACTGAACTTTAGAAGTGTCTTCAGGTGAAAGTGTGGAGAAACTCAATCCTGGGCGAGAGTAGCAGTGAATACGAGATGTTCTTCTTCAGTGCTGGAGGGACTTTCTGAACTTTTACGAACTCCGATGGGCGTGTCGACTGTGGGCGGCGTCCAGTGAGCACAGCACGTGGACTGTGCCCGATAAACACACGTGCAGCGTGAACGCGCCTTCACGGGAACATTCCTGTGGATCTGCGTCACAGAACAGAAGGTCCCGAAGTTACTGAGTGGATCCGCCCGATATATATTACACACACTATTTGTTTTAAGCGTTTATTTGCCTTTCTTGCATGAGCAGTTAAATTACAAAAAAAGTACATGCACATAGCCAGCAAAAAAAGAAAAGAAAAATAGGACTATTCTTTAACAGCTTTTAGAAATAATTGAAAACTTTCTTACTGTTTAAAACAATGTTTTTTAATCTTTTTTTTTGTTTGTTTGTTTGTTTTTATCCCTGCTGCTGCTGAGCCAAACTTGCTTTTTTTAACCCACCAAAAGTGCTTTTTAAAAATGTTTTGTAGCCTGTAAAATTGATTTCTGTTTCATGTATAATTCATATAATTAGGGACAGAAACCCCAGAGGTTTGCAAGCAGTTAATAAGGGTTTTGTAAAATATTTAGAATTGCAAACATCTAGAATTGTACACGTTTAATTCGGCTTTCTAAAGACTGATAGAAAACCATGAGATTAATTGTCAATATTTGATTTTATTGACCGCCACAATGACATACAGAAAGTCAAAATTTGACATAAAAGTAGAAATTATGAATTAAGTAGTCTAAATATTACATAAAATGTTGTAATTCTTACTTAAAAGCTACTTATGACTTAAAAATCGAAATAATAAAAAGTTGGAATTCTGACTTATTTATGACATACAAATAAGAAATAAGACATTAATTTCAAAACTGACTTTAAAGTTTGGCAATTTTTTTACTCATTTTAATATCTCTGTGTTCTCCCCGCCCACATAAAGACTCCTTTTGTCAAAAAGCACATTTCATAAATAAAAACTTTTCTACATGTTTATTTCATCATTGTTAGCCTACTTGTATCACACACACACACAAATTAATAATACAAAAAAGTATGACTTCAAAAAATATGATTCCCTCATATACACATTTCAGGAGTGTTAATTTTGACTAAAATTTAGTTAAATGTATACTGGCTTTTTTTGTTGTGTACATTTTCCAAATGTATTTATTCCATATAAAACATAGTAATATTTAATCCAGAATAAAATAATTAACGCAATAACTGCCCTAATTTAGTGCCAATAAACACAACAGCATGAAATAAAATCAGTCACTTAGTCAGTCACAGCCTGTTCACTAATGAGACCGACCGAGTAATGAAGTCCATTCTTCCCACGACAATCAGCAGGAAAGGCCATTCTTTAGTTTAATTAATGGCCGCTATTCATTAGTGTTTGGCGGGAGTCAGACAAGACATGACGGTTATTATAACATTCCACTGCGCGAGGAAGCCGCGGGAAAAAATCAGCGAGTCACCCGACGCGTGACTCATCAGACCGTGACGTCATGGAGCCGCGAGTAAAGCGAGGGAAAGAGCGGGTAAGTTTGAGTTTGAGTTTCTGTTCATTCATTCATTCAGATTCATTCAGTCTCCTCGCTCTTGTGATAAATTATTAATATGACTGAATTCAAACTTCATACATGCAGCCTTATGAGCTCGCATTAATTGAAAAAACGTGAAATATTTGTACTTTTAGAAATTAATTTGTCAAACCAGAAGAATACCGAGTGAACTGCTAAAAGTGATTTACAATGGTGGAAAAGTAAACGGTTGTTGGTCTGCAAACTAGCGAATGACTGAGTAGAATGAATGAAATAATCCATCATAACTCATTCTCTTTCTGCAGGTACAAAACGTGAACATGTCAAGGACTTTGCCAGTCAGTCACCACCCTGAAGTCGAGTTTAAGTAAGAGGTTATGTAACCTAAGTTGTGATCAGTGATCTTATGAAAGCTAGAATTATGACTGCCGTTTGTTTGGTCTGGATCGTGACGTCATTTAGCAGAAGCGGGAATGAAGGATTTAATCCGGCCAGATTTATTTATTATTCACTACTACACCTCATTAAACCACAACCTATCTGCACGTTTTTCATGCATATTCTTATGTATAAAAACAATACTGTGAAAAAGTAATTTTATAAATATGTAAAATATTTAGTTTCTATTACATTACACCATAGCGTCTTTCTACTCATTGTAGTACTGTACTAGGTATATTTTATTAATTTATGAAATTGTTTTATTTAAAAATAAAATGTCATGTTTTTTAATCAGTGTGATTACTTACCGTTTAATAAAGCAATAAGCCCCGCGAAGCCGTGTTTTACAGGGCCGTTGTTAGACTCAACGCGGAGTAAAAAGAGTAATTTACAACGGCTTCGACCAATCAGAATGAAGGACCGGAACTATCTGTATTATAATCTTTTTTTTTTTTTACATTTTTCCCACTGCTTCTCATATTTTCAATTAAATCGTTAGTTTTACAAAATGTATTTTTTAAAACAAATTGTATTTATTTTTATAATTAATTTTATGTAAATGTTTTATTTAAACAATTTTATTTAATCATTTTATTGATTTTAAACATTTTAAATTTGTATTCTATTGTATTTATTTGCTTAATTTTTATTAATCAAATGTATTTGTAAATTAGTTTAATCTTATTTTTACTGATTTTGTCAAATGTACAGACTCCCTAGCTCTCTCGTGGCCCCCTGAAGGTCCCCCGTTCAAATAACCCAGAAAACCCCTGGGTTCAAATTATATATAAAAATATATATCCATCATAGAGGATCTAGTTGACAAATAGACTTTGGATTTCAAAAAAAGCAATCATCAAAACTCAAGCAATTCAGATAAAAGAGCCAATGTAGAGTTAAAGTTGGTCGCCCTCTGCTGGTACTACAACAACACTGCACATACCTATACACATGATCTGTACCCATTTTAATTACATTTAAGTATTTGAGAACTTTTCTCCCTTTATTATATTTCTACTTTTAATGTTGACTGTCTGTCCGTGTCAGATTCCTCATGCGAGGGATTTTCCTGAAAACCGGCATCTCAAAATACACTTGCGGCTAAATTAGATCTTGAAATTAAGCTCCGGACAACTTACAATAAAACCTCAAACAAGGTTCAGATGTCAATATAGTTTAATATTTAACCAGGATTTTCAGTGAGTCAGTGATCACTACTGTACACAAACATTAAATGTTCAATGCTAACACTATAAACGGCTACAAAAACAAACAGGTTTTGTGGTAACACTTATTTTCAAAAAGGTTATTCATTAGGGAAATATTCTACTACTATAGCATTAATCTAAATTCTACATTTACAAGAAAAAAAAGGGGGGGGGGGAAAGAGCACAGGTTGTATGTTTAAACAAATGAAAATAACTACACAAACAAACAAGGGACAGTTGTATTTTTATTATCTAACATGTGCAAAAATAATAAATGCTGTAAATTAAGGCTAATGCATAAACGTCTTGATTAACCCTGTATGAACTGTTCCCCATTTGTAATTCTTGGATAAAATCTGAGTAAATTAACACTTTACAAATAAACATTTGATTTAAAGTCCCCCTGTGGTGTAAATCCAGTTTTTAATGTTGTTTATGTGTCTGTGGTGTTTTTAATATGCTTTAAGACAAAGCATGTGTAAATTCATAAGTCGACAGCATTGCTGAGTGTTTCCTCCTTAAAACTGCAGTGAACCAAAGACAGTCTCAAAAACACGCTTTGAAATCGCTGGTGTTTCTGACGTCACAAACTACCTTGTAACCAATCAGATCAACGTGTGATTGGAGTGAGTGGAGGCGGGGCTCATTTGCATATTCATAGAACCACGCATACTAAATGAGGCAAGGGTGTCGAGTTCAAGATATTTTAAGGCATGAAGAATTATTCTTCAAGGAAAAAAAAAAGGCATTAAGTCTTTTTTGTGATCAAAGATGAGTTTTACAGGGGGACTTTAAATTCAGACAACCCTATAAAATGGCCAATTATTAAAAGATTAACACGTACAACAGTGTAAAAATTCACAGAGACAGGATATTTTTTGTAATGAGTTTTAATTCAAATCAACATTATAAACAGTACAAACACTACAAGGAAAAAAACAAACGAGAATGAAAGCTGTTCTTCATTCCACCCCCTGCTGGCGACACAGTGTCGTTAACATCGTCCCCCTCTGATCGCACACAAACACAAAGCAAAACGCTAGCGGTCGAGCTCAGGCGACAGGAAATGAGCTCATCGCAGCAGGACCAATCACATTCACCGGCAAAAACACAAATAAGTCTTAAAAGTGTGAGATGGAATGCCGTCGCATTAAAACTGCAGCTACAGAAGGAAACAGAACCGCTAAAATAATGTTCATAAAAAAAACAAAATAAATGGGGGACTCTGAGCAATAAAGTCTTTTCAAAGTTTTTGATCGACGATTTCCCGTCACGACGTTTTTCTCTGTGTCGTGGTTCATTTCCGGTCATTAGATCTGGAACGACTGTAAACGGAAAAGAGTCGAGATGTGAGCTCACCGTTGGACGTCATTCCTGGCCGGACGATATAAAGTAGCGAAACTCTTACCTCCTCGATCGTGAGAAAGATCGCGAGGGCTTGTGGTTCCTGTCGCGGGACAGCGACCTCTCCCTTCTGCGCTCTCTGGAAAGAGATCTAGACCAAGTCCAGAACCAGGGTTATTATAGTCAACTAAAACCGTAAAAATGTTCGTAACTTGGGGAAAAAAATGTGTTAACCGAACGAATATAAAACTTATTTTAGTTGCCAAAGCAACATCTCATTTTAGTTTAGTTTAAACAACGTACTAAAACAACTAAAAAAGTTACCATAAAATGAAAACATAAAAATAAAAAACTGATTATTGCTAAACTATAACGGCATCTCAATGAAACAAAACGTTGCTAAAGTGGCGTTTTCCTGCGCGTGAAGTTGCGCAAACTCTCTTACCTGCTACGACTGCGACTGAAGCTCCTCCTCCTGGGCGATCTGAAGAAGAGAAGAGAAGAGCGAGTCAACGCGGTGGCGATCGACACACGAAGGCACCTCAAAAGCCCTGAAACTCCAGCCTGCTAACAGTCACACACTCGTCACCGCCCTGATACAGGGGTGGAGTGGAGATCTCGCCACATGAGCGTTCGCTAAGAGCGTTACGCTCCAGTACAGAGAGCTACACAGTAGAAAAACTCAACGCACTGCAAACAACCCCAACAGAATGAAGACACTGAAAGAAAGCAAGAGCAGCTCTCAAAGCCCACGCTTCTTATGTAACCTGAACCTCCGCTTGGGCTCCCCATCAGCTTTTGCCTAATCTTAACGGAGTCAAGATACCAACCCTGTGTGTTTCAACTCTCAACAGGAGATTTCTCCTCATCTTATATCTGTATTCAGCATTAAACTGTATGAAGCAGGAAAAACTTACTAGTCTTTCGGTTTTCAACAAGCTAGAAAAGGCGAAGGGGTGGCGGCCGGGGAGCAGAATTGGCGGGAAAGTGTAGGCCAGATGCTGCTAGCTGATTAGCTGGCTTGCGGATGGGGGCTGGATGTAGTGGATTTTTCCTGCTTTTATTGGTTAGCCGAAGGCTGTTGCTGGTGGTTGGTAGTGTAGACATTGGGGAACGTAAAACGCTGATTGGTCAGGAATGTGAAGTGGGCCGCTGCCGATTGGGTGTTAAGGTTGGAGGAGGAGGAGGAGCTGACAACGGCATGCTCAGGAACCAATGGGCTGGTGCGACCTGATGACTGGCCACGCCTGGGTCATGTGACACCAACCCAGCCAGCTGATTGGGGCACGCTGGTCACATGATGCTGAAAGAAGACTAGTAGACTGACTCAGAGGGTGGTGAGGAGAGGCATGGTGGTGACTCTGCAACGGGGTTCATTTTTATTAATATAGAGATGATAAGATAAGAAAATAAAAACAACCTTTTCATGTAAAGTTAAGTCAACAAAAGATTGCATTCCAACCATTACTAGAGCCGAGCAGATTACTGAAAACAAGCGACTGGGCTTTGGGCGGCCAATTCGCAAAGTTAGCATAATCAACATTGAATAGCGCTGCGCAAGAAGAGTGCGCGAAATCGCATCCGGGTCAAATTTCAATCCGAAATAAAAGGAATTATGGACAATTAAACATCCATCTCTGCCAAAATTCTCATTATAAATGGTAGAAAAACCTCACTTTACATTTAATAAATTGAATTTATTATTAGTAGTAATGAGAATTTGGGTGTAAAAAAGGTGCTAAATTTCCATCAAAACACCATCACGATGCTAAAAGCAGTACCGCTTCACAATAAGCTCCCACTGGTAATGCAATACACTCGTTACACTAACATTTAATAATAAAATACTTAAATGTTAAAAATTAACATTAACCAAGACTAATAATAATTTCATTGTTAGTTCATGTTGACTAAGATTAACAAACAAGCTTATTGAAAAGTGTTAGCCTACCCAACAAGCAATCAAAAAGCTCGCTTTTGATGTTCCGACTTTTAATTTCGGCGTGAAACGCAACCCGGGCGCCGGCATGAGATGAGATTAGCCCAAATAATCACTCGCGGATCTGCATTTAAACAAAACTATCAGAATTTGAGAAGCCCAGTCAGATCATTGCTTAATGGTTATCAATGACAATGAAGATGGAGGAGCTAAAGATCTCCGTCAGATGCCCATCAGAACCGGGACACGTGGCACCGGCAGGGCAGTGGCATCCAGGACTGGCGAAGGGGGCAGAATCGCATTAGTTTCCTCTGAAACACAGTTTACAGAGAGACAGGTGAGCGGGAGAAGGGGTTTACCTGCGCCGGGCGGGCGGGCTACGCCTTCGGTAGTCGTCGCGTGGACGTCGGCTCCAGGATGGAGGCGGACCCCGGTTACGAGTTCGCTTCTCGCCATTGGACAGCTCCACCCTCACTCGGCAACCGCAGAGAGTCCTGCGTGACCCGTCGATTAGACCAGAAGTCGTGAAGTAATTTGCTGAAGATGATGATGATAACTAGCTTTAAGATCCACACTCACCGTCCGTCTAGTTCTCTGACGGCGTCTGTGGCGTCACGAGGGTCTTCGAATTCGACGAATGCAAAACCAGGAGGGTTTCTGGCCACCCAGACGCTCCTCAGGGGCCCGTAGTAGCCGAACGCCCTCTCCAGTTCCGACTTGTTCCCATTATTCCCAAGATTCCCAACGTACACTTTGCAGTCCAGAGGGCAGTCGCGATGCATGGCTCAATCTGCACAACACAAGAGTACGAGGTGTTACATTTGTCATTTTTGATGTTACCCTGGACCACAAAACCAGTCACATGGGTCCAATTTTATTGGTGTGTGATTTATACATAAATAAGCTGAATAAATAAGGTTTCCATTGATGTATGGTTTGTTAGGATAGGACCATATTCAGCCGAGATACAACTATTAGAAAATCTGGAATTTGAGGGTGCAAAAAAAAAAAAAATTTTTTTAAATCTCCTTTAATGTCCATTAATGTTCGCGATTGTGCTGCATTCACTCAAAAAAATAAACGTTTTATACATTTACGGCAGGAAATTTACTAAATATCTTTATGGAACATGATCTTTACTTAATATCCCAATGATTTTTGGCATAAAAGAAAAATGAATAATTTTGACACATACAATGTATTGTTGGCTATTGCCACAAATATACCCGTGCAACTCGAGACTGGTTATTGATCCAGGGTCAACATATAAAATGTTGATTTTATCATGAAAGTCAGTCAATAAATGTGTTTGAGTATGTTTAATGTGTGCTGACAGTTAAACCGATCATCTCTTCCTCTATAATACTAGTTACAGCAGCACATAAACATCAGAGGGAATGATGAAAGATTCAGAACAAATAAATCATGTCTCATGTAATCCATCAATCGGTGTTTCAAACGCAGAAAGAAGTCAATAAAACAGCTTGTAAACAGTCACATTTACCTCAGAAAAGCCACTCAATGACCATCAACAACGGTTTCCTAGAAAAATAACTCTATAGAGATGAGCATTTTCATAAATGTATGCACTGTAGATTATATTTTCACCCTTAGTCTGTTCTTCAACTTATGAAAACAATTATGTTATGCACAGAGATTTACCCTTATGAAAATAAATCATGGTTTTATTACAGTAAAAGTGTTTGCTAACTGTAGCCTAGGTTTTTTTGATGGATCTTTACCATTTGTAAACCAGTTTTACTACAAATATCATGGTTAAACTATGGTGAGTGTAGCAAAACCATTGTTAATTTGTGGTTACCATTGCTTAACTATATTAACCATGTGGGGGTTTTTTTAACGGTAGTAAAACCATGGTTAATTTTTTAAAGTTTCTTTTGTTTTGAAAATCACAAAAAAAACGTGAAATGTGTGTCGATACCCAGTCTTAATAGTCCACGTGTCGGTTGTACACTAATTTAAATAAATCCGAGAATGTCTACAGAGAGAGGGATGATGTTAATGGAGGTGTGGCTGGTTTCGTTCTCCATCCCCCAATACCTGTCTCTCTCTCTCTATTGAATGGTGTCTTGGCATAGGCTAATACAAAATAATTGTATTTGTCTTGCCGAAGAATTTGTAGACGAGCTTGATACGACGACCATTTAAAGTCAAACACCGTCGCTTTTTACTTTGTGGTGTTTGAGTTCATAATATGCATAATTGTTTAATCTACTACAAAACTGCATTATTACATATTTAGAGCAGAGCGAAATAAATACATTTAGAAATAAAGACTAAATAAGAGCAGCGCCTGAAAATTAAATTAAATAGGCTTAACTTACATAAATAACGAAAAATCGCGTTATTTGCTTTTGTTCGCGGCTCAAAATGGCGCATGACGACCACACGCGACTGAACACAGAATACAAACTACAAAACACGATGAAACACGAACTGTCTCTTTAACGTGCGATAGCTGCTGTAAACATAATCAAGATTAATGTTGATGTAACACGCGTAATTAAAGACTCGGAGTAAACTGCTAACCGCTAATCTGGGTCAATAGTAAAATGGCGCCTGCAAAAAAAAAACAAATTGATCAAAAAGGCTAAACCGTCTGCTAACGCTTGTGATCAAACAACACAAACGACCGAATGAAATGCATTAGAACACAATGAAAGACAATAAACGTACATTTACCGTCAGTGTCGCGTGTTTCTGACCGTGTGTGTTTGATTCCTGGATCAGATCCGCTGTGAAATGGCGCAGCGCGGAAATACGGAGGCTTTCACGTAATGTACGTCCTCACGTAGTGTGCGTCATCACGCACGCAGAGGGGCGGGGCTTAAGACACTGCAATCGATCATGAGATGCTCAAAAACAACAGGGTTTTTCATGTCGGTTGGTTGTAAATCATGAAAGCTTTGGAATACAGACCCAAAGTTGGTTGCAGATTATTGCAGAAGTGAAAACACATTAAATATATATATATATATATATATATATATAAATAAGGTTATAAAGTTTACTGTAACTGTACTGAACTCAATATGCTTTATTTATTTACAAAAAATATATATTTTACTAAATTATTTGTACTCTAAACTCAGCAGAAAACCAAAGCCGTGAGCCATGTTGTGTTCCACATTTGAAGTTGACCGCAAATTAAATCTAATTATGTGATATCTATCTATCTATCTATCTATCTATCTATCTATCTATCTATCTATCTATCTATCTATCTACACATGTTTAGTATGCTGTATGGCCACTGAAGGCTAATATTCCTCTTGTTCTCTAGAGAAGGAAGAGAGTTATAGAGGTTTGGATTAACATGAGACAAACTGGTCATTTTTGGCAGGACTCTCCCAGTAAAGTGTTTCTGTGGGGATCTGAGCGGTTGCTATTCAGAGAAGTTTGACTTTACAGAAATCATCATCATCATCATCAGGACATCCACTGCATTCCTCACCCTTAGAAACCACATCTGAGACGGTCGCTATGGAGCGAGGGTCTTCAGCGAAGCTCTTCTGACGTGGAAACACGTCGGCGCTATTGCTTAGTTCTGAAGTTCCAACGAAAAGGCATTTTAACTAGAAAGCTTGTTATGGACACCAATAGCTTTATTGTTTAGAAGTTTTCCCCTTTCAACAAACCTTTCCGCATCCGTGTCTCAACCCTCAAACCAAGTCTCCGTCAGCTGGTTCTCACAGCCTTTCTCAGCACATTCACAATCCACAAAAAAAGAAACCAAAATTCAATCCCAGGAGCCTTTGAGCTCAGTGAGGTGAATGAGAACTGGAACATCATTAATCAGGAGTTTGATGCATCCATTATAAATGACTGGAAGCAACTAAAGCGTAATTGGGGCTCGAGGAGGAGGAGTTTGTTTCCTCTGAAGTGCGTGATGTCACTTCCTGTGTCGGGGTGGCGGAGGTCTACATAAACCCTGAGAGCTGGGCGAGAGAGTCAGTAGCTTCAGGAACTCAGTGGTTTGTTGGTAAAGTGTCGTTCTGCTGATAAACGTGTGAGCTCATGTTTCTGATGTTGAAGACTCCAGGATCTCAACGACTCGCTTTCATGATCCTGATGGTGATCGCAGCCGTACAGTGTCAGGAGAATGAGAGGTACATCTATCTATCCATCCATCCATCATCTATCTATTTATCTGTCCATCTATCCATCCATCCATCTATCTGTCCGTCCATCCATCTATCTATCTATCTATCTATCTATCTATCTATCTATCTATCTATCTATCTATCTATCTATCTATCCATCATCTATCTATTTATCTGTCCATCCATCCATCCATCCATCTATCTGTCCATCCATCCATCCATCCATCCATCATCTATCTATCTATCCATCCATCCATCTATCTGTCCATCCATCCATCCATCTATCTATCTATCTATCTATCTATCTATCTATCTATCTATCTATCTATCTATCTATCTATCTATCCGCCCACCCGCCCATCCATCCATCTATCTATCTATCTATCTATCTATCTATCTATCTATCTATCTATCTATCCGCCCACCCGCCCATCCATCCGTCCGTCCGTCTGTCTGTCTATCTATCTATCTATCTATCTATCTATCTATCTATCTATCCGCCCACCCGCCCATCCATCCATCTATCTATCTATCTATCTATCTATCTATCTATCTATCTATCTATCTATCTATCTATCCGCCCACCCGCCCATCCATCCGTCCGTCCGTCTGTCTGTCTATCTATCTATCTATCTATCTATCTATCTATCTATCTATCTATCTATCCATCTATCTATCTATCTATCTATCTGTTCTATCTCTCAATCTTCTCTGTGGTTGTTCTGAGGTTATATATCTCTCTTCAGCAGACGAGCGGTGACTGAGCATCAGCTGATGCATGATCGCGGTCGCTCCATCCAGAGCCTGAAGAGATTGATCTGGCTGTCCAGTGCGATCGAGGGTCTCCACACGGCCCAGATGCGCACCGTGACCCCTGAGGACCCGGACAGCAGGTGGCGCTCTCGGGCTCCGGGGCAGATCTACTCTCAGCCCGGCCACAAGAGGGCGCTAGAGACGCTGCTGAGAGACATGTACACACCTCACCTCACGCCGGAACTGCACGCAGACAAATAACCACCTATTCTGACCAATGACAGTCCGACCCGTCTGTAATAGAGACAGAGCGACGCGCATCATAATCTGAAGCCACGCCCACCGGGCGGGAAAACAATCCAACCGTCTCCATTGACTTTGTATTGCGTTAGGGGTAAACAAACATAAAACAAAACAATGCCTAAAAGCTGCCATGTGACGAGGTGTACAGCAAACAAGCTATTAAAAAAAAAACAGAAATACGTGTTTATAAGCTGTTGACCCCAAAGAACGAGCGTTTAAAGACACAAAAGTGGATATCGGCTGGAACGAATGGGTAAACTGTGGGATCCTGACACTCAGTATGCACTAAAAATACACTATGTGTGAAGTAACATTAGTCACTGGTAAGTCAAACATCCAAATGTCAGTTTTTATAAACTTCTGTAAGATAAGCTATTATTACGTTAGTTCTCAGAGTAATGAGACAAGCTGCTCTCTCTCTCAATCGCCTGTCTCCACTTTTGTGTCTTTAAACGCTCGTTTTTTGAGGTCGACAGCTTATAAACACGTATTTCTGGGTTGTTTAGCTTGTTTGCTGTACACCTCGACACATAGCAGCTTTTAGACACTGTTTTGTGTTTTGTTATAAGTCATAAATGACGAGGAGGCAGCTTCACACAGTACAGAGTCAGTGGGAGACGGTGGGATTGTTTTCCCGCCCGGTGGGCGTGGCCTAAATGCGCTCTGTCTCTATGAGACTGGCTGGGTGAGTGGAGAAACTTTACCGAACAAAACTAGATCGCTATATCATTATAATATACAAACAAAACTACGCTAGTTTTGTAAAGACAAATGTGTTGATTAGAATGTACGCGATCTAGTTTTGGCGCGTTTTCTACGTCTGCGCGCGCAGATTAACAGTCACCACCTATAAATCTGTCTTTAAGTCTTTTACATTTACCGTGATTTACCTTGGTTAGTACACGTCCAAAAACATTACCTTGGTATAAGTATAAAAAAATACTATGGTGTTTTTGTTTTGTACGTGTTTTGTTTACTTATACAGAGAATGTGTATGATGGGTTTCAAATATCTCCCTGTTATGATATTTATCTGTATGTGTGGATATAAACAGATAGTATTTTTGATTTATTATGTGTGTGTGTGATTAAAGATGCTTTTAAGTAAACCGCAGTTCACATTTCGGCTGAGACGCCTCAAATATGCTGAGGTGAATATTTGTGTGTTTGTTTCTGTAATACACAAAAAGAAGAACCGCAAACCAAAACAATACATGTTTTATTCGTTTTTCTAACAACAGTGAAGGTCGTTTCCCATTTAGTGTATTTATTTACTGCTTGCCCAACTATTTCATATACAGCTGCAACCCAAGTTTCAATGTATGAATACAAAACTCCTGAATTACCTGTATTTTACAGTGCTCATTATGAATTTGTGAATATAAAATGATAAATAAAGTAAAGTTGAAGTTCCACTCAGCTAACAGAGAACGTTCTGACAAGGTTCTCTCAAAGTTAAAGACAAACGTTTTATTTCTGACGCATGTTCGTCATGTTTAAATGTTTCTAATTGTTCAGAACGTTATAACGTTCACATAATGTTTGAAGAATGATGTTAATAACCAAGAAAAAACATTTAAAAAAATAGATTGTTTTGAACATTCAGAAATAACGTTTTTTTGTAACTTAATGGGAACATTGGCAAAACGTTCTTAGAACATATTTCTGCAAGCTAGTTCACAGGCTCAGAATATAAAACAGTATGAAATGTGACATTTTGTCACATCAAAGAAAAGAAAACAGATGAACAAAACGCAGTGACTTCATTCAAACATAACTAATCATTAAAAAGTATAAATCCTCTTACTGCAGAAAACATACAGTAGTACTACAGTAATCCATCAGTTTGACAGGATTCTTGCACTTCAGGCTCTCGGTGCAGAAACCACGAGTAATGTTTAAACGTCTCTCAGCGTGTGGATGCAGAAAGGGAACGGTTGGCATGGGTTTCTCTCTCACTCACACAAACACACTCTCTCTTCGACTAACGCTTCATTATCCTGCAAAAGATAAAAACACTTGCTTTAATTAGCAAAAGGAGAGTTTGATAACATCGAGAACATCGTGACCTAGAAGCGAAAGTGAGACGAGACCGATGTCAATATTGGAGAGTGCTACATATTTTTCTTTTTGGAAATGCGTGTCGAAGAGCTGCACGATTCTGGATAAATTGAGAATCACGATTGTTTTTTGTTTTTAACAGAGATCACGATTCAGAACAGACAACTAAACAAAAAATTTGAATGAATGAAAGATTCAATGACTCAGTCATAAAGACTTCACTTGTTTCATAACTAAATGAATCTGTGTTTTTGAACGCATTTCTTGAATGAATGATTCAATGATTCATTAATAAAGACTTGTTTCATAACTGAATGAATCTGTGTTTTTGAACGCATTTCTTGAATGAATGATTCAATGATTCATTAATAAAGACTTCACTTGTTTCATAACTGAATGAATCTGTGTTTTTGAACAGATCTCTTGAATGAATGATTCAATGACTCACTCATAAAGATTTCACTTTTTTTACTGGATGAATCAGTGTTTTTGAACGAATCACTTGAGTGAATGATTCAATAACTCATTTATAAAGACTTGTTTCATAACTGGATGAATCAGCATGTTTGAACGAATGATTCAATGACAAATCACTTGTCATTGGTCACTTGGTGTAACAAAGTAATCGATACTATCGTTATTTGAAGCGCCAAGTTACTTTCAATAGGTGATTTGCTCTATTTTGATAGACATAATGTAGACATCAGTGTTTATATCTTAACTATAAACTTTTGTCCCAGTACTTCTGTAATAATTTGAATTATTGTGTGGTTGTTTGTGAAGCTGTTTCATATCTATTCATGACAGCGGCTCTCTCTGGATCAACGGCACCGCAAACACAGATTCCAATGCTCCGGTAAGATCTTGTCAAAGGTTTAATAGACACGGCCGAATCATTGTAGTTTAGGAATAAGATCGTGTGGGCGTTCAAATCAAGATGGCGATCTTTTAACGGCTAACAGTGCAGCTCTAGCGTGTCGTATGTGAGTGATCTTCTCTTACATCACTGCAGGATGTCGGCCAGTTTATCTTGATAGTACTCGTAGTTCTCCTGGCAGTCCTCCCACAGCGTGAACTGCTCCTCGTCGTTCTCTACGAACGTGTCCCAGGTGTAGGTGAAATCCAGCGGCTTCATCATGCGCAGTTTGCAGCCGGCGGCCGCTAGCGCCTTTAGCCCCGTCTGGATCTCAGGCTCCTCCCAATCGAAGAGCCGCGCGGAGAAGATCGCCAGACGAACGCTTTTCCTGGCCTTCAGGATCTCCGTCAGCTTCCCGGCGCAGGCCGCGCACGGGCTGGACGACATGTACCAGGTGATGGTGTATTTGCAGGCTGGGTCGTAGTTGGGTAGGACCTGCTGGAAGAAGGCGTCCTCGGCGTGGGCGCCCGCGTGCTCGTCCTCGAGGTAGCCGCGGAGGAGGCCGTCCGAGCCCTGGTCCACCAGGTAACACAAGAAGGTTTTATTCCGGCCGGACGAGTACTCGACGTTCTTGAACTGGAACTTGTAGAAGAACGGGTCAATGCGATCCCTGTGGGCAGATAAGCGGGTGAATTCAAGACCTGAACACTGGAACCTCTTCACATAACAAGGTGTGTCGCTTAGATTAGTCACATGGTTCTTGTGAAATCATTTAGTGGCTTGATTTTTGTGATATCAACTTCAAATTTGGAACACAACTCGATTTTCTAGTAGTTTGAGAGACCAGGTTATTTTGTAAAATATGTACTTTGTGTAAAATACAACATGTTTAGGTCACACTTAGGGTTATTTTTTTCTACCCAAATCCTGGGTTGAGCCTTTTGGGTTATTTTTTCAGTGTTTGGGTAGTTTTTGTTTTACCCTGATCCTGGGTCAGACATAACAACCCAATGTCTGGGTAGTTTTTGTGTTACCCTGATCCTGGGTCAGACAAAACAACCCAATGTCTGGGTAGTTTTTGTGTTACCCTGATCCTGGGTCAGACAAAACAACCCAATGTCTGGGTAGTTTTTGTGTTACCCAGATCCTGGGTCAGACGTAACAATCCAATCCTGTCACAAAACAAAACAATCCAGTCACAGCATATTTCGGCTACGAGTGAAACGCAGCGCGGCGGTCCAGCGAGATCCAGCACCGTTACCGTGGAAACGGAACAACAGAAACTGGTCGATTACACCTGAATTACTTATAAATGTTTAATTCTTACTTCCAATATTTGTCAAACAATATTAAATGTATGCAATATGTATTCAAAACTATATAGAAATGCTACACTGTAAAATATGATCGAAAATAAAGGAATTATCATGCAAACCAGTGGTTTTGTGTTTTTTTTGAGTATTTTTGTATAAAATTTTAAGTTAATCTGTAAACATTAATTCATGTATGAACTTCAGTAAAAATGAACCTAAGTAATTTTCAGGTCAAATTAACCCAACGTGTTCTGTCCTATATTTACCCAGCCCTTGGGTTGAAAACAACCCAAATTGGGTTGTTTTTAACCCAGTGTTTTTTAGAGTGCGGTACATTTTGCCTTACACAAAACTAACCTTTTTACAATTTCATTTTTTGATGTTCTTCGACTTCTGCAATAATCTGCTGAGCGTCTCTTTAAAAAGAACCAACCTTAGGTCTGTATTCCAAAGCTTTCATGAATTACAACCAGTGGAGTTCATGCTACGCTCCAAAAGCGGGGTGAACTTTTCCAGTTAACAGGTCAAATGTGCGTCTCGGCTGTATTATTCCCCAGTCTTCGGCCTCGGCGGGGGGATCAGTGGTGGTTTTACACCGCTCCTTCACAGGCTGACAGGTGGAAGGGCTGTCGGGGTTATAAATACCCTCGGCGGACTCTGACCCATATACAGAACCCTGTGTGTCGTGAGAGAGATGCTGTGGTTTGGAGGCATTGTGTGTGTTTGCTGCCAGATGAACCTGGCTGATCTTTGATGAGCACCTGCTAGTAGATGATCCACAACAATTCACAGCTTTAATGTGGCGACAGAATCAAACCCATCAGCGTTATCAAACACGCTTGGATTCTTAAACGGATTCGGAAATGCAAATATCCATTTAACCCTTTAGAAATCCAGCAATTGTCTCTTAAATATCTCAGCTGTGCTTTAGATGCCAATTAAAAATCTTCAAATGAGCATAATACGAATATATTTATCAACATCCACGTTCATTTTGCAGCTCTGGATGAACACTACTGACACATTAGGGTCTGTTTTTATCTCTCTTTGCGAATTTTAGGCTATTTTAGCCTGAATGAGATGTAATTGAGAACTCTGATGGACTTCATCAAAAAGGTTCTTCAATGGTTCTTAAGATTCACTCAAGAGTCATTATCATTAAGTTGGTTCTGTTAAAGACTACACTCTAAAAAATGCTGGGTTGTTTCAACCCAAATTTGTGTAAAATATGGTCAAACCCAGCCATCGGGTTAAATTTGAAATGAAATGAAATGAAATTTTTAACCCAACGTTTGGGGTTGTCCATATTTGACCCGAAATTGGGTTAAAACAACCCAGCATTTTGGCTCTTCAGGTTCTTCAGGTTGGTGTTTTGGTGTCCGGATTCTTTAAAGCACCAGATGGATATTCTAGCGTTATTTTTAAGAGTGTGTTCTTTAGATAACACACAGCAGACAGCGAGACACATCACCGCCTGTCAAGATCGGCCTTGGTGGGGGTTGGGTTGGATTCATCTGCTCTACACAAGCTTTGACCCAAACGTTCACGCATTTCCCAGCAGATCCACAGATATGCTCTGGAGAAACACTACCATGTTTGGCTCCCCAAAGAAACTTTCAGTGCTCCGTTCGTTCCCTTAATAATATAAATAACCCTTTTCCACTCTTTAAGTTGTTCCATGGTTGTTAAAGGTTCTTCATCAATGCCAATAAAGAGTGTATTCCAAGTCCTCTGAAGTCACAAGATGGAACAGACCCATAATTATTCATTTATTCCCTGAAAATCTTTGCCATTGGTGTTTGTGTAGATTCACACACACAAGGCGTCAGTGATCCCAAACACCATTGGTTCTCGCATATCATGTGACCGATTGTGATTCAGCAAGTTTGTGAGCAAAAGTGTGATAAAATGTTGGCCTGTTCCTCACACAAAACTATCATAAGACTTAAGAAGACTTGAAATTCAGCGCACGAGTAACATCGACTACTTTTACAAAACTTTTAAGGTTCCAAAATGGGTTTTTTGATGCCATAGAAGCACCACTTCTATCTGGCATAAAAAAACAACAACATTTTGGAGCTTTCAGTGATCAATTCTTAAAAAGAACCATTTTTTTTTCTATAAGTGTGAAGAACATTTTAATAATCGGAAGAAGCTTTTGTGCAATGGAACAGTTCTATGGATCCTTCATGGAACCATTGCTGCCAATAAAGAACCAATAAAGATGTTTTCTGTCTTCGCACACTGACAAGGCCGCACTAAACGTCTCCTGTTGTGAATGAAGTGATTTCTGCTCGTCTGATGTTCTGTCGAGGGTTTCCAGACTCACCCGGTGATGATCTCGAACGGCGGCAGCTCCATCGGCTCCGGTTTCTCTCCGTTGGCCTCGGCTCCGTTCTCGGCACCGGCACCGGCCTCTCCGTTCTCCACCTGCTCCTTTTTTCCATTCACCTCAGGTTTCTCTCCTTCTTTAGGAGGTTTCTCCTCTTTCTTTGCCTCATTTTCTGCTCTTTCTTTCCTCTTTACAGTCTGACGAGAGCCGACGCCACTGCTGCTCTTTCTGTCGGCCATATCTGAAACTACACACACACACACACCTCAGTATTTATAACAGCACTAGAGTGTGTGTGTGTGTGTGTGTGTGTGTGTGTGTGTGTGCAGCTGTCGGTCTGTTCTATTAAAAGACCTCCTGGCCATAGAGGTGATAGATAAACGAAATCTTACACAGGATATATAGCATCAAAAGTTGGGCATTTCTTTCTCGATTATCTGACAGATTTCTGTTGTTGTTGCAGCGCATATATAGTGAAGTAAAAGCATTATGAAGTTGGTTGATTAATATCCAGAGCTCCAATATAAGCAAAGAAGAAGCTCAAATATAAGAAAAATAAGTTCTAAGAACTTCTGCTAGTGTTCCCATTAAGTTATGGAAACATTATTTGTGAATGTTACCTGGACGTTCAAAATCGTAATGTTTTTCTTGGTTATGTGAACGTTACGGAACATTTCATTGCATCATTCTTCAGACATTTACTTTAGAATGTGAACATTCACTGTTAGCTGGGTCATTAAAGTTTTTATTAATGCACTATTATTATAATACACTGAAAATATGTCATTAAACAGAACTACTTTGACTAGTAGGCTATATTGTAACTCACAATGAATAACGTGTCTGAGGTGCAAAACCAAATCAGGAATCTTTTATCACTCAAACGTTCATTGCTAAAGAGATTTACGTTCGAAAGTATTAACTTGGCCTCGGATCAGGTTTATTTTATCATTGAGATTACCTAATTCTATACTTTACCTAATTCTATACATTACCTAGGCATTCTATAGAATGCCGGATTACACACTTTGCCAGTAACATAGGCCTATATTTACAGATGGAAATATGAAGGAGCGAACTGGTATGACGTCATTACGAACAAAATCAGGCCCAAACCTCGCGTTCAAAGAAGTAACCGACGAATTTGGAGTGAGTTCAGTTGATGCACGGCAAAAAAATTATATATATATTTTTTCAAATATTCCCCAAAAAGCAACAACAACCTTGAAACATGTTAAATTAACTTGAGAAGCAACTCTGCATAAGACTCGCTGTTTTCATTGACTGTAGGCCTATCTAGAACAGAAGTAGGCTATATTTCGTATAGCAAATCGTAATATTGCACAGTTTATGCTTCTCAAATAGCGTTTTTTTTTTTTTTTTTTTTTCATGTATTGATGGATCGCCGCCAGCGGAGTCGGACGGCGTAATTTACATACGGTGTGGGCGTGAGCGCGCTTTACCTGATAAACTTCTGTCAGTCATTCTTTTAAAAGCTGTCATTCTCTTCTCCTGAGGCGATGAAAACAGCATTAAACAGAGGCAGTGTGTCGTCGTAAACCAGATCGCTCTGGTGAACTGTTTGTCTCGACTACAGACGAGATCGCTATTGTTCACGCTTAGGGTTTTGTTTTCTGTAAAGCTGCTTCTAGACAGTTAACAAATCTTGTGAAACACACGTATGTGATGTGAATAAAAGCATGTGGGAACGCCAGAAATAGTTCAAACAATACGGAGTCTCTAGCCGCGAGTTAGCGATTTTACCTCAGAACCGTTCTCATACTTATAGGCATATCTGTGT
>NC_138234.1:1527554-1550054 GCF_964197995.2 Scardinius erythrophthalmus
GCTTCACCAGAACCTAGAGAACCTAAAATCCAGATATGGTGAGTGACTTGTTTAACCGAACCTTTTTTTTGGAAGTTGAACCCCTTGGGAATGCATTAACAACCTTGATTTGCTTGTATCTACAGCTAATGACTTGTCTGAGAACACCGTTCTAAGCGAATCTGAATTAGATATACTGGAAAACATCCTTCATGACTCGTTTCCCTTCATGCACGGACCAAACCTCGGACCTCTGCTGGAAACCGTGGTGGTTCAAAGCTCAATCCCAACAGGTGAGTCCACTTTCTGACCTTTAAACCCAATCCATAGTGAGCAGCACCAACTTGCCCGAACTGGAAACAATAAAGGTATTCTGTTTCCGCAGACAATTCAGAGTCAAAATACAGTTACTTCGACGAGTACACCAACCAGCTGACTCCAGAGAGCGACCACGGATACGACTCCCTAACCGAGAGTTTCCAGAGTTCCCACGCTGGTACGCATCTCCACTAAACTCGAATGAACAATTAACTCTTTCAAGGAACATCCTGAAGTCTGAACTCTTTGTTTTGTCCTCTTCAGGCAGCTTTCTGAACCCGAGCTCACCCGAGTCCAGCAGCAGCAGCAGCAGCGACTCAGACCCTGAAAACTCAGAGATACCTTTCTCCGTTAGCTCAAGTAAGTTCCTTCGAAGCTCAACCTCGCTCCTCGAGGCCTATCAACCTGCAGAGGCTAGTCTAACACACCTGAACCAGCTAATCAAGGTCTTCGGGATTACCTGACTGGTTGAAACTAAACTCTAGACTCTGCAGGAAGGTGGTTCTCGAGGAGCCGTCGATAGCTGGGATGATGAAGGGACAGAACCTCGAATGATCCAAGAGGTAGTTGTCTAACGTTTGAATGCTTCCTTTTCCACAGAGATCACTGTAAAACAAGAGCCTGGAAAGAGCCAGAAGAGAGGTAGAGGACGCCCTCCAAAGCCCAGGGATAATGAGGGATACGAACACTTCATTCAGTCCAAAAAGAGCAAACATGGTGAGTACGCAAAACTCTATTTAAAGACGTACCCCAGCAAGCCGTTTAAAAGACTTCTAAAACAAGGCAAAATTTGGGCTGTCAGTGAAAATTTAATAGACGTCTAAACCATATCTCAAGATAGACTAATGATTTAAATTCTTTGTTATCTAATTGATGACTAGTGTATTCTTGGGCTACGGTTTAGACGTCTATTAAATTTTCACTGAAAGCCCAAATTTTGCCTTGTTTTAGACGTCTGAGCTGTGTTTGGATGGCTATTAGACGTCTTTTAAAACGCAAAATTGCTCGCTGGGACCTGATGTGGAGATCAAGTGTGACAAGAGTCTAACAGGACTTTAATTGCAGCTCCACGAGGAACCCACCTGTGGGAGTTTATCAGAGATATCCTGATTCATCCGGAGCAGAACCAGGGTCTGATGAAGTGGGAGGACCGAAGGGATGGCGTATTCAAGTTCCTCAAGTCCGAAGCGGTTGCTCAGCTTTGGGGACAGAAGAAGAAGAACAGCAGCATGACGTACGAGAAGCTCAGTAGAGCCATGAGGTAAAGGACTCAATCCTGGGATCAAGGGTTTTGGGCAGGGTGGGATTTGTCTCTGTGTCTGGGATCGAGGAATAATTGAAACTCTTGCTCTTTCCCACAGGTATTACTACAAGCGAGAGATTCTGGAGAGGGTTGATGGACGCAGGCTCGTCTACAAGTTCGGGAAGAACTCCACCGGGTGGAGAGTGGAGGAGACCGGATACTAAAGAGAGTCGCTTCTAGTCAAACGTAGAGGTTTTGGTCTCCGGCTTAATGGGCCTGAAGATTAAAGATCCTCGCTTTAGAAACACACTCTTCCCAGAGGGAAAAGGTTTCACAGAAACTGTAAGCCAGTGTTTTGGCTAAAGTAGGTTTTATGAACCGGTAAAAATTGTATAGTGGGGCTTGTCTGGTTGGATTGGCGCGCGGGCGTGGCCTGGATCAGACGGTATCGCCACACCACTTAAAGACTCTGTAAACACAAGTTCTACACAATGGTTGAACTGTGAGAGAATGTAAAGCTTTGTAAAGCCTCTTTGGTATTGGGAAATGAAGTTTCATGCGTAACACTGTTTGTCAGGGCAGACTGACCGAAGAACACGACGGTGGTTTGAAGTTTTGTCACGTTCACATTTGCTGTATATACACATGTATGTAAAAAGGACTATAATATTCTTCATAATACTTGTCAATCGAGTACAAATCATATATATCACTGAAGATTCTGCTCAATTTTTTAATGTGATTTGTTAAGTCACTGGATAATGTGTATGAGGATTCCCTCGCAGATTGTATACTATAACTATTATGTATGGCATATATTTGCTGTTTCTTTTGTATGAGACTTTTCTAAAATAAAATTTCTGATGAAAACTCTTGTTTGATGCGTTTTTATCTTGTAGTTGGTGCCTCACCCTCTTGAACTACGTTCCACTCAAACTTATTTCAACATTTACTTTATATTTGCTCAAGTCTTGTTATCAGAGATCACAGGTGTGTTGTAAATGAGACACTTCTGTATGAATTTCAACACGAATATATGCAACAGCTTGCACAGAATATGGGACGAGTACTACTCGAGTTATTGCACATCTCAACCATCCAGCATAAACATGTTAAAAATGCGGGTCAAATATCAGTGCAAATCAAGATCTCACTTGCCGTATGATTCAGCAGATTTTTTTACTGCGAGAGAAATGTATCCAAAACAACACGTATCTTCATGATGTTGGAAGTCTAAAAAAAGTTATTTAGATTTAGTGCACGTATAAAAGCAGTTCAAACAGGTGTAGAGAATCACATTAACCCATCGTGCAAACTTAAGAATTAAATATTCTATTAAAAAAATAGACATTGCCGCTCGGTTTTAAACGTGACTTAAGTGTGCAAATGTTTAGGATGACTTTAAACTGTAAAATAAACACACATGAATCTGAATGCCAATTTTTGTGTCATTGTTTGGTTTTCACGCCTAGAATTTCCAAACGACGCATTTGATGCAGTCGACCTTAGCTTGAACTGAATCGCATTTTTCATAGCAGGTTTAGTTTTGCATTTTAGAGCACAATGCGACTGTTTTTTAGAGGTCCGGCATTCAAATACACACACATATATACGCCACATTGCATTTGAATTTTGGACCCACATGCAAATAGATGCAGCTGAAGCAAGCAAGAAAGAGAACCATCGTCCCAATTCAAAGCAGTAAATAGTATTTGAATTGGAAAATCTCATGTGTCTGAAATAAAACACCATTTAATACTTGTGAGAGCTGCACAAAACGAGCTCGAAAACACTTTAAACTACACTGGAATTACGGTTATTGGAGACAGCTAATCTGGTCATGTTAAACCGGACTTATCTTACAATACAATCCATCAAACCATCTCAGATGACTTGATCACTAGTTACTTAACACAGGAGTTTCACTCTGGGATCTTTACACCATTGTCATGTTTTTAGTGTGTGTGACCAGTCACCCAGAGATCATGAGCTCTTGATCCAATAACATGAATATGTGCATCACATAACCTCATTTCAAGGCGTGTTTCAGGTGTGCGCAGTTATATTTTCATTTTTGAACAATACACAAAACTATGCGCACTGTAAACATCAGGTGGATTGTCAGTTTGAACCGTGACTATCATGACTAACATTCGCTGTACACTCCTAAAAGAGTTGTTGTCTAAACTGAAATTACCCACAATAATTATTCAGGTCAAGAATGTTTTTGATAAGCCGTGCCCGAGAGAAAGGTGTAAACTCATATAGTCACTGCCCAGCTAACAGGTTCTCTCAAAGTTATGAACAAACGTTCCTCCAGTAACATTAATAGAACATTTGCTCAAAGTTATCTGGTCTTCAATAATATTCTCAAAATGCTAGCACAATCACTTTTCTGATATGTTTTAGTTGGATGTTCATCTGATGTTTTTTAAATGTTACTATCAGAGAACATTCAAAAGTAACATTCCCATAATGTTTGAAGAATGATACAAAGTTAACTATAACGGACGATAACTATAACGATAACTATTAGCGTCGCACCAATGCACGATATTTATTATACGCGCTGCAGTTTTGTCGTCTGTCGCTTTAAATTCTCGAGCTCGTTAATGCAGGATGGATTCTGATTGGCTGTCCGTGATTTTATCGTTTTTATCAGCTGGAAAAAGTTAATCTAACGATATCGTTCCTCTGTGTCGTTACAGTTGTGGCGTGAACTCTGCTATTCCTTTATATTTCAAACGACTTTTAGAAGTATTCCTTATCGTTATAGTCCTTGGCCTTAAGTGTTGCCGAGAGCTGCATAAACGACCATGAGCGAGTCTGAGAGAGAGTGTGTGAAGATGATTGATGATGACATGCATCAGATTAGAGCTTGTGTGTGTGTTTACTGCATTTCTCAAACTCCTGTCGAGTCTTGTTTCTTTTTCTCAACGCCGCATTCTTCCACAGTTCTCTGGAAAGTGATGGTCAGTGTGAGCCATGATTATAATGTTTATGCCGAGTGAAACTGGAGCGTGTATAGGCTACATATAACATACACACACTACCAGTCAAAAGTTTTGGATCGGTAAGACTTTCGAGACTTTCTTGTTTTTAAAAGAAGTCTCTGCTCACCAAAGCTGCATTTCTTTCATTAAAAATACAAGAAAAAAAAGTGAAATATTATTATAATGTAATATGAAATAACATCTGTTTTCTATGTGAATATATGAAGAGTTCAGATGCAAAAGCTTCTAAGTGCCATCTGAAATTTTCTTCTTGAATGATAATTTTTAACAAGCTTGTATATTTAAGTTCAGTAGTTTCACTTAAATGACAATTAATAGGTCATTTTCATTGCTAATTAAGTGAAATTACTGAACTTAAATATACGAGCTTGATAAAAATGATCATTCAAGAAGAAAATTTCAGATGGCACTTAGAGGCTTTTGCATCTGAACTCTTTATATAGTAAAGTGTAATTTATTCCTGTGATCAAAGCTGAATGTTCAGCATCATTACTCCAGTCTTCAGTGTCACATGATCCTTCAGAAATCACTATAATATGATGATTTGATGATCAAGAAACATTTATGATTATTATCAGTGTTGAAAACAGTTATTAACATTTTTATTTCAGGATTCTTTGATGAATAGAAAGCGAAAAGTTCTGGAGTAATGATGCTGAAATTCAGCTTTGATCACAGGAATAAATTACACTTTACTAGATATTCACATAGAGAACAGATGATTTACACTGGAATAATATTTCACAGTTTTTGTTTTGTTTTGTATTTTTAATCAAATAAATGCAGCCTTAAAGAGACTTATTTTAAAAACATTAAAAATCTAACTGTTCCAAAACTTTTTGACTGGTAGTGTGTGTGTGTATATATATATATATATATATATATATATATATATATATATATATATATGCAGAATTGTTGGTGTGTTTGTGTGTTTCTGCTAAATAATTGATGTCCAGTAACTGAGATGATTAATTTAAACAATGTTAAACGTCAGAGTCATGTGATCAGTTCGTTGATAATGAAGGGTTTACCGCGTCAAAGTTTCTTTATTCAAAACTAAAATTAGACATTATAAATTAGAGTATATGGAAATGTATTTATTTTATTGGCATATTATTTTATTCATAAATGTACATTTTGTCTAACAGTGCCAAAATTAAAATACTTAATTAAGACAATAAAAACAGTGTCAAACCAGTGAAACTGAACGACAGTCTGCTGAGTGATGCGTAACTTGATTTACTAACTCTGGATTTTTTCCCTCTCTACTGTATTTCTTAATTCGTGTTTACTGTCTTCCTTTATTTAATGTATGCTGTGATCCACCGCTACTTCACTGTTGGAAATCTTCAATTATCCGTATATTCGTTATTTGGTTGTTCATCAGCAAAAAACTTTAGACCAAAAAAAAAAGATTTTATGTGCTCAGATTAATGTTTTTTTTAAAAGAATTTTCCTATTTTCTTACTTTATAGGCTATATGAAGTTCCAAACACTATTGTTGATTCTGCTGTACAGCACAGGAACTGTCATTTGGTTTCTGTGTTGCCCATGTGACCGCGAAGCTCCGCCCACATCCTGTCTCTCCCATCATGATCTCACCGAGCTGATTTGCATAAGTATGCAGGGATTTTCCCGCCTTCTCCCCTTCAACTTCCAAGTAAAATCCATGTAGATCAGCGGCCCACACACACATAATTATCTCACACACACCTAGAGAACAAACTCTGCAGTGTTTTGATCTGAACGTGAAGCTTCTTGATCGCATCTGGTTTGTGATCTTTGTTAATAATTTAATTTCCAGTCAATATTTGGACGTGATGGAGTGGAACGCCCGTCGAGAGATCAACTCCGGCCAATTACTCATTAGTCATGAAACTGCAGCTTTTGTTCAGCACTGAAACTCTTTGTTCGGGTGACACACACTGCGGATCAACACTTGTGTTTAATAACAGTAGTGTGTGTGATAGTATGAATTGTGCAACATTTCACGCAGAATTATTAGGTTTAAATCAATGATTGGCATCCAGTCATTTTGCATATTTTAAATATATTGCATCAAAATATTTGGTGAATATATATATATATATATATATTATACATTCATTACATATATTGATGATTTACAGTTTTTTGTTTGTTAATTTATTTAAAACATGTATTATATTATGTAATTAATTTTTGGCATCCAGTTACTTAGAATATTTCGTGTATATTTCTACAATATATGTGTGTGTGTTTAAAATATTTGAATAAATACTTGTATATTGTAATATTTGTATATATATATATATATATATATATATATATATATAAATTGTTTCATTTTTTATGAAAAAAAAGTGTGTGTGTGTGTGTGTGTGTGGAGGGGGGGTATTAATATTCCTAAGACTTTTGCACAGTACTGTATATAGTAAAGAGTATAGATTAAAAGAGCAGCGTGAGCGTTTGGCTAAACATCTGTGCTTTATGATTTAGAAATAAATCATACAGAGTGTGAATGACATGATGATGATGATGTAACAATCAGACACAGAAGTGTCGGTTTACACACAGACACACACACACACACACACACACACACACACACACACTCTCGGGAAGCTGCTGGATTATGTTCGCTCTGATGAGAAGTGTATGAATGAAGCGATCACACACACCCATCACTGTTCTCCTCTTTTGTCCCAGATCTACAGGAAGTCAGCACATCATTTCCTCTCGATCTCGACACACACACACACACACACACACTTCAGTTCTCAGAAACTCTTTGATTAATAAACAGACTTGATCTGATATAGACTCTCGTAACATTATAAACTCTTGAAAGTTTAACAGTCTTGACTTGAAATATTATTCAAACAGCAGTCATAAATGAAATTAATCTGTTGATGTGTGTGTGTGAGTGTGT
This sequence comes from Scardinius erythrophthalmus, assembly GCF_964197995.2. Classification (NCBI taxonomy): domain Eukaryota; kingdom Metazoa; phylum Chordata; class Actinopteri; order Cypriniformes; family Leuciscidae; genus Scardinius; species Scardinius erythrophthalmus. The sequence goes on from NC_138234.1 coordinate 1,535,023, forward strand.
GTGCGCGTGTGTGAGTGTGTGCGCGCGTGTGTGTGTGTGTGTGTGTGTGTGTGTGTGTGTGTGTGTGTGTGTGTGTCTGTGTTGTGTGTGAACATAAAGTGTTTTTTATGGTCCTGATGTTGATCTCGGTGACCTACTTCTGTGGACCGTCAGCTCAGATCACACACACATCTGGGTAACACTGTACAGTAAGGTTCATTAGTGAACATTAGTGTATTAACTAACATGAACTAACAATGATTATACATGGCTTGGTTGAATTCCAATGTAGAGTGTGTTAACAAGACTTATACCATGGTCTGGGTGAATACTCGATTCTGATTGGCTGCAGGGTGTCCATTAAAAAGTGATAGAGGCGGACGCCTAGTAAAGGAGTTCTGGTGAAACTGACAGTTTACCGTTCGAAATAAATAAAATGCGCTGGCTACATCAGCTGTGGGTAACCATAGCAACAGGCAGTCAAAGTATCGAGCGGACAATAGCAAGTACTTTGGCTCATACCTGTCAAGTTTTGGATTTGAAAATAAGGGAAATTTTCCGGCGCCCACCGCGAGCAGTACCCCCCCCCCCCAATGCTGTGAACATTCATTATAGCCTAATTGAAAACACAAAAGGGTGTATATAAAGAGCATTTATTTAAAGGCTTATTTGCATATTTTCTGTTCATTTATCATTGCTTGTCTTTACATTTTATTTTCATTCCACAAATTCTCTTCATTTCATATTGCTTTTCTTTTACAGTTTTTCTTTTCATTTCACATAACTTTTCTTTACTCTTTTTGTGAGTTATTGTATAAATTTGTTGCAGACTTTGCATTCGCGGTTTTTACATGAGGGTTTTGGTTTTTTGGCAGGAGTGCCTTACGTCATAACTTTATTATGAACAATGCACAGGACAATAGGTACAGAGAACACTACAAATACTGTGCGTGCCTTCCGTCTATGTAGTAGCGTCCATCATCCGTCTCTGTTTTTTCTTTTCTTTCTTTTTTTTCCCCCGCGTTGTCACCATAGGGTTGTCACTCATCATCTGACCTCGCGACAACTGCCACCTACAGTACCTGTAGTAGGCTACTGACAGACTCAGATTAGGAATGTTTTTTTTTTTTTTTACTCCGCCCAGGCCCGGGGGAAGCCTATTATTATTTTTTAATAACGCAGGTTAAAAACCGGGAGATTTACGGGAAAATACTAATACGGGAGGACGGCGGGAAAGAAGGGTAAAATACGGGACTTTCCCGGCCAAAACGGGATACTTGACAGGTATGCTTTGGTTATTTGCTATTGCGCATGCGTCGCGTCTGAACATGTTGTTGTCTTTGGAGCTCTATCGATTTGATTTATAATTCTTGATTTTCTCTTTAAACTCACTTACAACAAACATTTTCCACTTTTCCTCACTGAGAAGCACTACTGCTCAAACCTCATAGTTACAACGCGGATTGTTGAGCAGACGCGTCTCAAGCCTAGTGATCCAACGCTGGATACTCTTATAGGTTACGTCCGTGGATCACGGCTGAACGCGTCTTCTCCACACTCACTTACAAACAAACATTTTTTTTTTTCGCCTATCATGCGTCTACCCTACAACGTACCACTAAAAGGCGGATTATATTCAAGAGTTTAGTCATAAATTAGTATTAATATTGTTAGCATCACTGGTAGCGTCGTTGCTAACTTACTGTCCATCTGTTAAAATGGCGAATATATCAGATGCAAGTAGTCTACCTTTTGGTGCAGGTGAGGACACATTTGAGCTGCACGCGGTACAGTCTGAGCTGGAAGCAGTTGAGAAACAGATCCACGACCTTTTAGTGAGACAGGCCGAGCTGAGAGACCGGCGTTTAGCTCTTGAAACATCACGCGCCGATGCTCACAAATCAGAGATTAATGTTACTAACCCGCTGACCCCGACCTCGTCTACTCCGTGCGTTCCTCAACATCGGTCCCGAACGTCGAGGTCGCGATCAGCCATGGTCTCGTTCACTCCGGCTCCAACACGCCACCACGAAGCCTGGATATTTCCGCAGCGGAAGACGCGAGTCAGGTCTAGACCAAGAAAACTCTCTCCGACCCTCCCGGTTTTCGAGTTATCCACACAAAACCGCTTCTCCCCTCTTCGCGAAACAGAACGCGATGCTGTGATCATCGGTGATTCCATTGTTCGGCACGTCCATGCTACATCAGGTAAAAATAAGGTGCACAGTCACTGCTTTCCTGGTGCTCGTGTTTCTGAAATCGCTGCTCGCGTTCCCGAGATTCTGAACGATAACGAGCGCGTCGGAACTTTGGTATTGCACGCGGGAGTGAACGACATCAGACTGCGCCAGACGGAAGTTCTGAAGAAAGACTTCAGGAATCTGATCGATACGGTACGCAGCACATCGCCTGATATAACGATCATTGTGTCAGGACCGCTTCCCACGTACCGTCTAGGACATGACAAGTTTAGTAGATTATTTGCGCTAAATGAATGGTTAATATCATGGTGCAATGAGCAGAAACTGCTCTTTGTAAATAATTGGAATCTGTTTTGGGAGCGTCCTAGGCTTTACCGTGCTGATGGCTTACACCCAAACAGATTCGGATCGGATCTTCTGTCAGATAACATCTCCAAAATGTTAAATACCGTTAGATGACTAGTAACCAAAAGTCCAAATCATAGTCTCTGCTGCACCAATTTAACTAATATAAATAGTGTTGAACATTGCATAGAAACTGTGTCTATTCCTCATTTAGTGCGATCAAATAATAAATCTACTGCAGGATCTAGAAAAAATCTAATTGTTAAAACAGAAAATGTTGCTATTAGTAAACAAAAACAATTTCTAAAGCTAGGTCTTCTAAACATTAGATCACTCACACCTAAGGCAGTTATTGTAAATGAAATAGTCACAGATAATAGCTTCGATGTACTTTGCCTTACTGAAACCTGGCTTAAACCAAATGATTATTTCGGTTTAAATGAGTCTACTCCATCAGGATACTCCTATAAGCACGAGCCCCGTCTGATTGGTCGTGGCGGCGGTGTTGCAACAATCTACAGAGATATTCTCAATGTTACTCAGAAAACGGGTTATAAGTTTATTTCGTTTGAAGTACTTGTACTAAATGTTACGCTCTTAGATGTTAGAAAAACATCCCTATTATCTCTAGCCTTGGCTACCGTATATAGACCGCCTGGGCCTTACGCTGATTTCCTAAAAGAGTTTGCAGATTTTCTCTCAGATCTATAAGTCAATGTAGATAAAGCATTAATTGTTGGAGATTTTAACATACACGTAGATAATTCAAATGATGCGTTAGGGGCTGCGTTTACAGATTTATTAAACTCCTTTGGGGTCAAGCAAAACGTCACCGGACCAACTCATCGTTTTAATCATACACTCGATTAAATTATATCACATGGAACCGATCCAACCGATATAGATATCATTCCACAAAGTGATGATGTCACTGACCATTATATGGTAACTTGCATATTACGTACTCCTGTAATATATCATGCTGCGCCGCGTTATCGATTAGGCAGAACAATCCTTCCATCCACCATAGATAATTAAGAAGAACTAACCAGCACTATGAGCACCATTCTCTCTGGAACATTGGATATTGTTGCACCTATGAGACTAAAAAAGGTTAGAGAGAAAATTAAAGCACCATGGTACAACAATACTACGCGTGTTCTAAAGAGAGAAACTCGTAATTTAGAGCGTAAATGGAAAAAAACTAACTTAGAGGTCTTTAGAATCGCATGGAAAGACAGTACGTCACGCTATAAAAAGGCCCTAAAAGAGGCCAGGGCTGAGCACCTCTGCAAACTAATAGAAAACAACCATAACAATCCTAGGTTCTTATTTAACACCGTGGCGAGACTAACAAATAAACAGACATCACCCGAACAAAATATCCCAGTGTTTCCCCTACCATTATATAAGGGGGGCGCCCCAACCTCCTAACGGCTCCCCCCGCCCCCCTTGAAGGACAAGTAAATTTGATTTGATTTTCTTTAAAGCGGCAGATTAATTTTTTTTATTTTATTACAAAAACTAAATAGCCCTTAAGTAATATGTTATTTACCTTATTTCCACGATGGCATGTCTTTTCTGTCTGTGTTTGCGCGTTTACAATTATCCCAATGAGTGCGTGCACACTCAGACACAAACAAACACTTGCGTCAAATACAGACGAGCACTAGCGGACAGAGAGCGTGCGGCGGGAAATATGTCGCTGAACTGAAGATGGCAACACTACTGCGAGTAGCAGCCGGAGTAGCTCTCCTGCTCCAAGTCTAACGCCCGTTTCACACATATTTCGTTTGCAGTGTGTATGTGGTAAGTTCCGTACCCATGTTAACAGAGCTTTCACACTGCACGCGGTGCAGTCCGTCGATGATCGATCCGTTCCAGTTGCGGTGCGTAAGTTATACAGCAGTGCAGAGATCGTTTCCGCACCGAGTCTATTTTTGCCGTTTGTATACTGTATGATTTCTGCTGTGCTGCAAACGCTGAATTAAAGTGACAGCGCATGTTTCGTGGTCAAAATGAACACAGATTGACCTGAAACTGTAGTCATTTCACCATAAGTGCGATTATTTAAATAAAATGTATGTATTTATACCATAAATTTATTTAATTAAATACTACTTTTTTCATTTTAAGACCGGGGTAAAGCAAGGAAAACCTCAATTTACCTCAACAAAGGCGACATAATGACATTCGTGGAGGTGGAAAAACAAGTTCTTTGTGACATGCAAGATTTATTGTATTAAAATTGAAATGCAAAAGATTTTAATATAAATAACATGGTTAAATATTTTACCACTTGCTTGAGCAACTTAATATATAATTATATAGAAGTAATGCATTGAATAATACATTGTTTAAATTGTGTTTAAACGTGAACGCGCGTTCACAGCAGTGCTGCGTCTGACAGGATCTCTCCAATAAATGCATCATAGAAATAAAAACTTCTCACAAAAAAGCCCATTTAAAATTTGTTTGTCATATAAATGTATTAACTAACATTAACGAACAATGAATGAGCAATATATTTGTTAGTATTTATAAATCTTTTTTTAGTTGTTAAAAAATAAAACTATTTAAGCTCTGGTCCATTAATATTAACAAATACTTCTATAAATTTAACAAAGGTTATTTGCAAAAGTCAATTTTAAAAAGATTTAAATATGTTTATTTTATTTTTTTAAAGAGATATCTTATGTTAACATTTTTTTTAACATTTGTGTTTTATGTTAACTTTTACAAAGCATTACCCTCCCAGACAACCAATTAATGTGACAGATAGATAGATAGAAAGATAGTGTCTGTGTCAATTTTCCCCAACCAACCAACCCCCCCCCCCAAAAACTGTAAACCCAGGGGAAACACTGTATCCCGTTACAGTTTAGTAGTAATGATTTCATGAACTTCTTCACTGAGAAAATAGAAAACATCAGATCCACAATTGTAAACGTTCAATCCTCAATCGCGCCTTATAATTCAGCCTCAATTATCACCCCGCAAGAACAATTACAGTGCTTTACAACTATAGAACAAAAAGAGTTAAATAAACTTATCATTTCCTCTAAAACAACAACATGTTTATTAGATCCTATACCAACTAAACTATTGAAAGAAGTGTTACCTATAGTGGAAGAACCTCTCCTCAATATTATTAACTCGTCTTTATCATTAGGTCATGTTCCAAGAACATTTAAACTGGCAGTTATAAAACCTCTCATTAAGAAACCACAATTAGATCATAATAATCTAGCAAATTATAGACCCATTTCAAATCTTCCTTTTATGTCCAAAATATTAGAAAAAGTTGTGTCTGCCCAACTGGGCTCTTTCTTGCAAGAAAATGACATCTATGAAAAGTTTCAGTCTGGGTTCAGGCCGCATCATAGCACTGAAACTGCGCTCGTTAAAATCACAAATGATTTACTCTTAGCTTCTGACCAAGGCTGTATCTCAATACTAGTTCTACTTGATCTTAGTGCTGCGTTCGATACTATAGATCATACAATACTCTTAGATTGACTACAAAATTATACTGGTGTTCAAGGACAAGGATTAAGCTGGTTCAGATCATACTTATCTGACCGCTACCATTTTGTTTATTTAAATGGAGAAAAATCGATCATAACTCCAGTAAACTATGGAGTGCCGCAGGGATCTGTGTTAGGCCCTCTATTATTCTCAATATATATGCTGCCACTTGGAAATATTATAAGGAAACATGGAATTAGTTTCCACTGTTATGCCGATGACACTCAAATCTATATTTCATCACGGCCAGATGAAAACGCTAAATTATCCAAATTGACAGAGTGTGTTAAAGATATAAAAGATTGGATGACGCGTAATTTTCTTTTATTAAATCCAGAAAAGACAGATGTACTAATCATCGGTTCAAAAAACCGCCCACAAAACCTCTCACAATACAACTTTAACATAGTAGGATGTCCTGTTACTTCATCCTCTACAGTAAAAGACCTGGGTGTTATATTAGATTGCAACCTGTCTTTCAAAAATCATATTTCATATGTTACAAAAACAGCATTCTTCCACCTTAGAAACATTGCTAAGCTACGTAACATGCTATCAGTTTCTGATGCAGAAAAGTTAGTTCATGCATTCATGACCTCGAGACTAGATTACTGTAATGCGTTATTAGCTGGTTGTCCTGCATCCTCAATAAACAAGCTACAGTTAGTCCAAAATGCCGCCGCTAGAGTTCTAACTAGATCAAGAAAATATGATCATATAACACCGATTTTATCATCACTACATTGGTTACCTATAAAGTTCCGTATTAATTACAAGGTATTGCTACTGACTTATAAAGCCCTAAACGGCTTATCTCCAGTCTATTTAACAGATCTTCTATCGCCCTATAATCCATCGCGCTCTTTAAGATCACTAAATTCAAGGCTTTTGGTCATACCTAGGATATCTAGGTCCACCAAAGGAGGGAGAGCATTTTCACATTTAGCTCCAAAACTCTGGAATAGCCTTCCTGATACTGTTCGTTGCTCAGACTCGCTCTCCCAGTTTAAAACTAGATTAAAGACGCATCTCTTCAGCCAGGCATTTATATAATACTTTTAATCTTACAGTTAAATCCGGTCTCTAGTTCATAAACGCCAGAGGAGAACTGGCCCCCGACTGAGCCCGGGTTCTCCCAAGGTTTTCTTTTCTCCATTAGGTCACCTGATGGAGTTTTTTGGTTCCTTGCCACTGTTGCCTTTGGCTTGCTCAGTTGGGGATATTTGGGGATATTATTTTAAAAATCAATAAATTCCACTAGAAACAAACCTTGTTGTATTATTTTAATTTAATTCTGTGAAGCTGCTTTGATACAATCTGTATTGTTAAAAGCGCTATACAAATATACTTGACTTGACTTGACTTGACTTGACTATAAATATCTCCGGTTGCTAAATAAACCGTCAGGCGTAACCAGGGAAACCAAGTTATTGTTTGTAATAACTTTATATTTCGATTGTAAAACTAATTAAAATATAAACTAATGTTTTAAAAATGTGTTATTTGGCAAGTGACCATGGTATAAGCGGGTAAATGCCCTTCGAGGTGTCCATTGTCAGGTGTTAATGAACTTCGGCAGAGGCAACCGCCAACCGTCCTCCATTGGACACCTCGAAGGGCATTAACCCTTACCAGACCGCTGCGAACTATAACACACCGTTGCGATGAAAAACAGAGCGTTGCTATGGACGCGGAACGGACTATTTTCTTTAGCGGAAACAATACAATCATTTTTAAATCAATATTTTGTGTCAAATTATTGATTTATTTGGTAGGTAGCCATGTAATAAGCGGGATAATGTATGTTATGTACGGGGGGGGGGGGGGGGGGGATGTTCGCTATACTTTATCCCTTACTCAACACATGTGTTACAGTATTTATTAATCTCTGTTAATGTTAATCAAAATCCAGATGTTCATTGTGTGTTCATGTTAGTTCACAGTGCAGTAACTAATGTTCACAAATACAACCTTTGATTTTAATAATGTATTAGTAAATGTTGAAATTAATATTAACTAAGATTAATAAATGCTGTAGAAGTATTGTTCATTCTTAGTTCATGTTAACTAAGGTCATAAACTTAACTAATGAACCTTACTGTACAGTGTTACCAACATCTTCTAACGTTTAATTCATGTATTTTCTGACAGTTCTCTGAACGTCCAGGTTTTTATATGCACACCTTAGCAACCACATAGCAACACCCTGGCAACCATTCAGGCCACCCAAGCAACCACACTTCATTATTTGAGCAGACTGACCAAACAAATTAGACATTTTGCATAAAATTTTAATAAAATGTAAAGAAATGCAGGAACAATGAACTGCAGCGGCCGTGTGTGTGTGTCAGTGTGTGTGTGGGGGTTACAAAGTCACAGAGTCGTTAAGTGATTGAGGTCATTTCCAGTAATCAGACGCGTGAGTGTGTGTGTGTGTGTGTGTGTGTGTGTGTGTGTGTGTGTGTGTGTGAGTGAGTGAGTGAGTGTGTCTCTGTGAGTGTGTGTGTTTGTGTGTGTGTGTGTGTGTGTGTGTGTGTGTGTGTGTGTAAGTGTGAGTGTGTCTCTGTGAGTGTGTGTGTGTGTGTGTGTGTGTGAGAGTTTCTGTGTGTGTGTGTGTGTGTGTGTGTGTGTGTGTGTGTGTGTGTGTGTGTGTGTGTGTGTGTGTCAACACACACTTTGATTGCTCTATGCTACGTCTCACTGACTGTAAGTTGTTATCCAAACACACACACCCGTTGATTAGCAAAACATTTTAGCGCGGCTCAAAACTTTGAACGTCTGGCTTGATGCGCTCGTTAGATTCAGACGAAATAAGAGCAGGTCAAAGGTCACGTGTTTGAAGTTTAATACTGAGCCATTAAAGTGAGGAGTGATTTCTGTGGAAGAGCGGTAAACATGGGCGGAGCGAGAGAGAGACGCCGCTTACGGTAAACGCTTTATCAGCCAGATAAAGCTAATGGTTCACGTGAGAGCGCGGTAAACACTGCAGCAGAGCATGCTGGGTAATCCTTCGCTGGGTGGCACAGTGATGTTGTTTTCAATCAAACTGTTGTTTGTCTAAGATATGAATGTTGGTTGATTACCCTTCCCATGATGCTCCAGGATGAACTCGGAACGTGAGACAGCGCTACGTCCCACTTAGCACGCTAACATACAACACAAGTGTGCTAAACGAAGACAGTGTGTCACGTTAGCAAATGATCAACTTGAGTCCTGACCAGTGTTACTCTACTATCGTTTATTATCGTTTTATTCACGTTCAACTTTACTATAAAAATTTTCATTTTAAAGATTTATTTGTTTATTTGTACAATTTGTTGAGTGGTTTAGTCATTTTTAGCTATTTATTTAATTTTAATAGTTTTTTTTAAACATGACTAGTATAGTTTGTATTAATATTTTTAATTAATTGTATATTTTCATTAAGTTTTCATTTTTATTTAAGTTTTAATCATTTTGTTGAGTGTTTTTGTCAGTTTTATTAGTTTTTTAAATTACGTCTCCATAGTTTTTATTAATTGTATCTCACTTTTAAAGTGTACATTCAGTACATTAAGTTAAACTAAATGAAAATGAGTGTTATATATTTTAATTTTAGTAAAAGTAATGTACCGTTTGCATTAGCATGTTAGCGCTAGCTAAATTAATTCAGCTTTAATTTCAAAATGATGTAACTTTTAGTTTTGCAGACTTAAATTGACAAAGTTGAAAGATAATTACAAGAAGTCAAAAAGGGATTGTGGGTCATATTTATTTTAAAAACATATACTATTTTTAATCTAGTACACTTCGAAGTACAGATATTATGTTAGAATGTGTTTTATGTGCGTCAGTGAAGTGAAACAAAAGGCGTCACAGGTTATTAATTTAAGTTTACACTAAAACACGAACACAATAACATAAACACACACACTGCCGGTAAAGACACTCCTACACATATCACACATTTTTATAATAGTGCAGTCATCAAAACAATAAAACTACCCTAACAGAAGTAGGCCTATGCGGCGACCAAAAACGTGAAACTCGCTTATATTTTAACGTCTTTTCTTCGTTTAAAAGCTGCTTTTGCACAGAGATATGTACGTTTGAGCTTTAGATGAGAGCATTAATGTTTAGGACTCTGGGAAAGTGAAAGCTGTTGGATTAATCATTGTCAAGAGTTGATCTGAGGGTTAATTACCTGTTTAACTGCTGAACCAGAATGAGGCCAAGCGCTGACATCACGCGCAGCCAATCACAGCGCAGGATTCGCCCAGGCCCCGCCCACTGGGCTCAGTTTCCGGGCAGAGCTCACACACTTTCCAGTAAAGGACTGGAATCCTGGAGCGATGCCAAATACACCTGTTCAACAGGTATGTGTGTCACATTGCAGGTGTGTGTGTGTGTGTGTGTGTGTGTGTGTGTGTGATAGCTGCAAATAAAATACCACTATTTAATTAAAGTAATTATCTTTAGTTAAACTGTAGCCTAATTGCAGCATGATGGGTTTGCTCCTCCAGTAATGCCCTGATCATCAGATGAACTGAATCATCACGCTCATGTTTTAGTCAAAGATCAACTTTAAGATTCTGTCGTGTGAACAGTTGCAAACGCATCGTTACGTGAGCGCAGAAAAGCCCGAATAACCCATTACATTTGCCAAAGTGTGTATTGCACGAGAAGAGCAGACTGTATCCCACAATGCAATGCAATTTTTTGCGAAAAAAAACAAACAAACATTTTAAATTATTAATTACTGGGAATAAACATGAAAAAGAACTTAATTAAGCAAAACTGTAAAAAATATTTTAAAATACTTCATTATAAGGTTCCATTAGTTAACATTACCCTGATTATTGTATTTGTATTAACTAGCGCTAACAAAGATAAAGGCATTTAGTAGCAAATATATAAGATAATTAATGCACTGAATAATGTTAACTAATGGTACTTACTGTAAAGTGTTACTTTACAAATAATTAGAAAAATTAAAAATTATAATTATGAAGACAATATTAAAAGCGACATTATTTGACATATTGTCAGATGCTCTCCTTTAAACTGATGAAAATATAAATATATAATCATCCAAAATAAAACAAAAAGTAGATTTATGCTAAATGTTGTGTGGTTTATAATGTAAATGAAACAAATATGTAAATTTATGTTGTATATTTGCAATTCATTTAAACAAATTTATTTTAAGTTCTTGGCCAGTTTAACTATTGAATATATTTTCTGTGCATATAGTATTATAGCTTACAGTTTAGAATTAGTTTTTATTTTTAGATTTTCTCTTTTAGTCATTTCATTTTTGTGTGTTTCAGTTTCGAGTGTTTTTGTCATTTTCATTTTTTTTTTTAAATATGACTATTACAGTTTTCATAAATACTTTTTTAGTCATTTTGTGAGTGTTTGTCATTTTTAGTCATTATGCTAAATGTATATTGTGCTCAAAGTTTTAAATATAAATGAAAAAATATATGAATTGTGAATTGTTCTATATTGTATATTGTACTTCTATGTTGTATATTTGCAATTTATTGAAATAAAATCATTTTATAAGTCTTAATTGGCTAATTTCACTTTTCAGCATTTTTTTATAGATTTATTTTAGTTTTTACATATAATGTTATATTTAACAATTTATATATTTTTTATATTTTATGTTTTCATTTTCATTTTAGATAAAGTTTTAGTCATTTTGTTGAGAGTTTTTGTCTTTTTTTTATTCATTTTTTAATATGACCATTAGTTTTTATCTATTTTTTTTATTATTTCTGTTTTTTGACTTTAATTTTAGTTAAAGTTTAAGTCATTTTGTTGGGTGTTTTCGTCATTTTTATTACTTTTTTTTTTTATTTAGGTAAAACATTTTTAAATATAAATTAAACAGCTTACGACTTACGACAGCTTACGTAAATTGTTCTATATTGTATTCTGTACTTCTTCTACACTGTATATTTGCAATTCAGTGAAACAAATTCATTAAAAGTTTAATCTTGCCAGTTTAAATCGTTACTCGCGCGCGAATACTAAACTGAGCTCTCCATCACGTCTTCTTGCGCTTGAACAGACACTTGGCGAGTATCTTCGTTAATGGACGTTTCAGTCGAACAGCTGAGAAAGTAAACGCATGCCTATCAGTATATCTGACCGGTGCAGCTCTTAAAGTGACAGTAGCCTAATAAACCTGCCATCTGTGTTTGCAATGCTCATCAAACAACATAATCACTCACTGTTCTTCACTGAATAACTTTAGTAACTCTGATCAGGATTAATCTATATTGACAGAGGGAAGACTTCCATTTGATGACTTTTCTGTGACTTTTCAGTTTCTGTGCCTGAAAACGACAGCAAATCTAAACTGACCCCGTGTGCCAGACAAACGCACGACAGAACGCTGGAGAAAGGCATGAAAAAAACAATGATTATCACAATATACGCAGAATTTATTGTAAAAATGTTCACCAGACACAATGAAAGAGTTATAAGAATTAATCTGTCAATTCATGACAAATTACTAATGCCTGAAACCTCATTTGTTTCTGGCAGCAACTCTTGCACAAACATGGCAGCGTTTCAAGACTTCACTGCGTTTAAAGAATCAGGAATTAAAGTGTTTATCTTCAGGAAACAATAGTTTGCCTGCAGCGATCAAACTGAACGTATCAGTGTCACTGATTATATAACAAACACAAAAAACAGGTTGTGTAACTGTAACACACTTTTCATATGAGGTATTAAATAACTTAGAAATGCTGAATAGATGTAGTGTTGAAGATGAAGATGTGTGTGTGGATAGCTAATGCCTTCACACACACGATCCTGCATCATCTGGTGAGATGGGTTATGTGGCTTGGGTCTTGTTTACAAGAACGGGGTTATTCTGGTTTCTGTGATCAGTTAATCTAGTTTAGTCTCTTCCCGCCGCGGGTGAGGACTGGTTTAACTGGAGTTAACCGGCCTCAGAACTATCCTTCTTTCTTCTTCTGCCAGGAAGCCCAATGAATGAACTTCAGGTATGAAGAATGAGACTCATTATGATGACAATAGATTAAACCAGCAAGTCATTAAAGGGTCAGAGGTCACGAGTTTCACCGCTTACACTGCAGCGCACCACACGTTTTAACATAATTGATCATCTCATTCATTAATTAGAAGAAAGCACAAACACATCTTAATTAAATGCTAAATTATTATCATTTAGATAGATAATTTGCCACTACCACTCAGAATGCCTTTGTAACTGCATAGCAACGCCCTAGAAACTGCATAGCAACATGCAAACTACCATTCAGAATGCCTTTGTAATTGCTTGGCAACAGAATGCCTTTGTAACTGCATAGCAACGCCCTGGCAACCACTCAGATGCTCAAACTACTGCAAAGCAACATGCAGACTAACATTCAGAATGCCTTTATAACTGGATAGCAACGCCCTGGCAACCACTCAGATGCCCAAACAACAGTAGAGGCATTCTGAGTGGTAGTTGGCATGTTGCTATGCAGTTGTTTGGGCATCTGAGTGGTTGCCAGGGCGTTGCTATGCAGTTACCAAGGCATTCTGAGTGTTACTATGTATGTTGCTATGCAGTAATTAGGGCATCTGAGTGGTAGTTGCTATGCAGTTTCTAGGGCGTCTCAAGTGGTTGCCAGGGTGTTGCTATGCAGTTACAAAGGCATTCTGAGTGGTAGTTGGAAGTTACTGAAAATGCCTTTGTAACTGCATAGCAACTCCCTGGCAACCACTCAGACAAAGAAATATGGCAACGACTTAGCAGATTCATCAACTGTATAGAAATGCCATAGCAACCGCATTGCAACACAACAACAACCACTGAGCAACTCAAAATGCCTTGGCAAATGCAAGTCAACATACTTTGCAAGCACTCTGAATGCCCTAGCAACAACAAAGAAACATGGCAACCACTTATCAGATTTAGCAAATGCATTTCAACATGCTCAGTAGCTTTTAGAAGTCATAGTAACTGCATAGCAACTTTGCAACCATTTAGAAGGATTTATTAACAACAACAACAAAAACAAGCCAACAGCTTGGCAACTGTGCAGAACTGCATAGCAACGAGTCTAAAGACCTTAGTAACAGCATGGTAACATATTGGCAACCATTCAGACCACCCTGAACCATTAACAATCATTCAGAACACCTTAGCAACTGCATAGCAACGGTTTTGAGTGCTGAACATTACTAATCCTGTAAATGTCTGATTGCTCAGTTCAGAATCACGGGTTTTATTTTAGTATAATGATTGTAATGCTGTATTTCCTGACGGAGTGAGTGTCAGTGCATCACCAGATCATCATCATCTTCATCATCTTCCTCACACTGACCGTAAGCGCATTATCTTATGCAAAGAAACTCAAGAGAACCGGCGAGTCCGGTCAAACCTGAACTCAAGAATGAAAGCGGTTGGTTTGACAATAGCAGCTCGACTCACACAAACACACACACACACACACACACACACACACACACTCCTGACACAGTTTCACCACAGCTCTCGGTCTCAGGGTTATCATGTTCTTCTGTCTGAGGCTCGTCGGGTCAGACACGGCGAGACACTTCAGGCCTTAAGTGATGAGTGAAAAACTTTCACAATCAAACCAGTCACTCACAGATTTCAGTCAGAGGTGAGACCAACTCCAGCAGTGACCCGTGAAACTCCAGCAGTGACCCGTGAAACTCCAGCAGTGACCCCTGAAACTCCAGCAGACTAGGTGATGTTCAGAGTCTCTGCAGTGAAGAAGCTCATGTTGAACTCAAGCTGATGCTTTACTGACCTCTAGTGGCGGCGGGAAACCAAACCACTGCACCAGTGCTTTATACTGTTATACAGCAGTGTGTGTTACTCACAGTCCCCTGTAGTCGATCATTTAATCCATTAAAACTCATCTTTGATCAACAAAATTACATAGGCTATTTAAACGTTTTTTCCTTGAAAAAAAAAAAAATCTTCATGCCTTAAAATATCTT
>NC_138234.1:1557554-1612554 GCF_964197995.2 Scardinius erythrophthalmus
CCCGATCCAAACAGCGCGAACGGCAACCCGACCCGTTCTTCACCACACCGAGAACGTTTAACGGTTCGCTTCGCGTTCACAACCCGTTATTCCCGATAACGGAGGAGTCGTACAGCGCCTACGCGGTCATGCTGCTCGCGCTCACCGTGTTCTCCGCGGGCATTGTGGGTAATCTGGCGCTGATGTGTATCGTGTGGCACAGCTATCACCTGAAGAGCACGTGGCACTGCGCGCTGGCCAGCCTGGCGCTCTGGGACTTCACGGTCCTGTTCTTCTGCCTGCCGGTGGTGATCTTCAACGAGCTGACCAAGAGGAGGCTTATGGGAGATCTGTCCTGCAGGATAGTGCCATATGTGGAGGTGTGTGAGCTAATAATCGAGCAATTAATTAATCAATCAATGTGTTTATAAATCTAATGCACATGTAGCAGGTGCTTCTCGACCCGCTCCGTGCGGGATTCGAACCAGAACATCTGTGTCACCTCGGTTCGAATCCCGCTCCGAGCGGGTCGAGTAGGACCGGTTATACACATCTCTCTGTCTGTTTAATTAACAAACTTTCTATCAGAAACCAAATTACAATGGTGCCTTGTGCAGAAAACCATTAAAGTAAACAGACGCATTAATTTGAGTCGTTAATCACAGTGTGTGTGTGTCATTGTGCTGTAGTAGTTTCTTGAGTTGATTTTCCTGCCTCCTCTTTGAAGCACCAGCTCTCGCTATTGTCATGTAAATGAGAACTCCGGGTAATTAGCGGCACTAATTGGGTCCATTAGCGTGTTGAATGAGTGTTTTGAGTGTGTTTTAAGGGCAGGGTTGTCTGTTAGCGTGTCTGTTGACCCACTTCTGCTGCCCTAAGACATTCTTATATGACAGGAAATTAACATATTAGATGAGATGCAAATCCACTCAAGATTCTGTATAAAACAGTCACGTGGGAAAAGCAACCGTTAGGGGGAATTCAGGGTGATTAGGACATGCAAGTCATCTCAATGGCAAATGTGTCCCAATCACCCTGAATTTCATCCCTATTTTTATTTTTCATACCTATTCTCATATCACCATTGTAGATGTCCAGTTTTACCATTATATGAGTTCAAAAACATAGTATCAGCATGGTAGATGTAAAAAAAAAAAGCTTTTATCACAGTACATGTCCAAAAATCATGCTTTTACCATGGTGCATGTTCAAGATCATAGTATAATTTTTTACTATGATATATGATACCAAAAACATAGTATCAGCACTGTACATGATCAAAATACATGGCTTTACCATGGCCCCCATGTTTTTTTTCTTTACCATGGTACATCTCCAAATTAATAGTATGACCATGGTAGAAGTTTTAGCATGATATGCATCCACAAAAACATGTTTTTACCATGCTGGGTCAAACAATGTTTAACTGCATTAATGCCGTGTTGTTAGTGGTGTTTTGGTACCATGATGATTCCATATTTTGGTGATTTTCCTGACGTGTGTTTTGCCGCCGTGTCTTTCAGGTGACGTCTCTCGGCGTGACCACGTTCACTCTGTGCGCGCTCAGCATCGACCGCTTCCACGCGGTCACTAGCGTTCAGGCACGGCCGCCGCGGGTCGAGTCCTGCCAGTCCATCCTGGCCAAGCTGTCGGTGATCTGGGTCGGGTCTCTGGTTCTGGCGGCGCCGGAGCTGCTGATGTGGCGTTTGGAGCAGCGAGTGTCTCCGCGGACGGGTCTGCCGTTGGACTCGTGTAGCCAGGAGCCGTCCGCGGCGTTGCCCGAGACGCTATACTCGCTAGTGCTAACGTACAGTGAGGCACGGATGTGGTGGAGATTCGGGTGCTTCTTCTGCCTGCCGCTGTTGTTCACCGGCGCGTGTCAGTTGCTAACGCGACACGTCGCCGACGAGAAACGCCCGTCATCTGCGGCGTCATCCGCATCAACGTCTCCGAAGAAGCAGCGGTGGGAGCGTCAGCTAACACATACGGTGGTGGCATTAGCAACCGTATATGCCGTGTGCAGTTTGCCGGAAAACGCTTGGAATATTGTGTTGGCGTCCGCGGGAGTGGAAGTGGGCGTGGCTACGCTTGCTCTCCTCGCTCTGATTGGCCAGTTCCTGTTGTTCGTTCGCGCTGCGGCGACACCCGTTTTGCTGCTCTGCGTCAGTCGTTCTCTCGGCCAGGCGTTTATGGACTGTTGCTGCTGCTGTTGCGACGAGTGTCTCCCGCCGGATTCTTCGTCCACGTCTTCGTCCACCAACGCAACCGCTGTCTCCTCGTCACTTTCATCGCCCGTACAGGAGGAGAAGCTGAAGGTCGTGTCGGGAACGTCGCCCACGGAGTTCTTCGATAAAGTCAAGGACGCTCCGGTTGAGCTGATCATCGGAACGCCGTGTTGATCCGGAACGTGTTTTCTTAAAAACTGTGAAGGAAATATCGTCCATCACTAACACTCTTCGGTCATTTTTTTTTTTTTTTTACTTCATCGGAATTGTACGAAATTTGGTAAAAAGGTTTCGGCACTTGCTATGTGAAGTTAAACACAAAAATCATGGACATAATTCGAACAGGTTAAATGGTGCTGTAAACAATAGTCACACTTGAGCTCCTCACGGTCAAAAATGGCGCATTGGAAACGAATGCGAGACGAGTTTCCTCTAGTGGAAGCGTTTGGTACTGCAGCCGAACAACATCTCACTGAACGCTCATTTACTGAGATATCAACCTCACATGTGGAACACTACTTGTTTAGATTTAAGGTTTTGATTTTCTTGCAGTTTTAGAGTAAAACCTGTTTTTGAAAGTATAGATTTCATATAAAAATGGAAAGTAGTATTTTTGTGCATTTTTCATAACAACAAACGTAAAATTCTGTAACTTTTTTTTAAGCTCACTTTTTAAAACTTTTTTCACTCCAGCAATAATCTGCCAAGTGTCGTCTTAAAAACAGATCAAACTTCAGTCTGTGATCTAAAGCATTCAAGATTTACCAGTTTAAGTTGGAAATAAAATTTTCAGGTCTATGCTCAGAACGTGAATAAATACAGCATAAATATAATGTAGTACCATAAAATCCCCTAAAAATACAAAATATTAAATTAAAACCATTATCAAACTAAAATAGTACATTCCTTTCATTGGAATAAAATTCGGTCATTTTTGACCGCCGCGTGAAGAGCACCAGAGGGTTAAAGCGACAGTTCACACTAAAATAATCATCTGTCGTCATTCACTCGTTCCAAACATGTGTGACTTTCTCCACGTGAAATAAACTCTTAACACTACCCCTGTAAAAACAGCTGCTGGATCCGGCTGAACGAGCTTCAGTCCAATCTCTATAGAAATACATTCACTTCTTTTCAAATTCTAACCATTCTAACCAATAATATGTTGTTTATGCACAGATATATTGTACTGCTGGATGGACATGATTTACGGCAAACTTGAACATTTTTATGCACTTAGTGTTTTCTATCTTTAAAATTGCCTTTTGTTTTCGAACTCTGAGAATGAAAATGTGCCTTTTCAGATTTAGTGTTTTACCGTCTGATTCTCTGCTGGAACTGATCGCTCTGTGCAGAGACGACTGACTCTATGAACTATAAGAAAAGACTCTTTAACACGTTAGAAATGATTATAATAGCATTTGCTGAACAGATTGTTAGCGCCATATCTTTTTGTATTTGTTTTTGTACTTGGTTGCAGCCAATAAAGGTTTAAAAGAGTCTGAGTCTGTCACATAAGCCTTTGTTTTGCACACTCTGTGTGTTTATCTGTCTGAGTGAGTCGCACACACAGTTGAGCTGCTGAGACTTCCCTCCTACAGTAGATTCTCAGGAGGAGTCGTGGGGCCCATAAGGGCCGTATTGTTCCCGAGCCGCGGCCCCCGCGCTGAATATCAATAGCGAGTTGCTACGCGACTGTCACACGCCGGCTCTCGGCATTCAGACTCGAACATTAGCAGACCAGAAACAGACTCCACATTCTCCGGCGCCTTTTCTCTCGCCATAGAGACGGGGCGCTCGCGCTGATGTGGGCAACAAGTAATCCGGGGGAGATTAAACGCTCTGTGCTGCGCTGAACCACACAAAATGAGGTCAAGAGTGTGTTTCACACTTTCAGGGAAGTCGGGTCTATGTCCTGCATTTTTGGGGTGCAAGTGTTTGAAGTTTAGTCGTGTGGCGGGAACAAACCTCAGTATTTGAGGGGCGACGGCGCCATCAAACCCATGATCTTCAGGTTGCGCGATATATAAACATGTCACCAGCAACGCGAACTTGAGTCTTTGAACTGAAAGAGAAAAATGGGGAAATTGTGTTAAATGTCAAAGGCAAATGAATAAATTATATTAATGACTTTGTAAAACATTATGTATGAAATATGTTTTAGAAATATACTCTAAATATATATAAAACGTTTGTGTATTTTAAAGGAACACGCCGACTTTTTGGGACTTTAGCTTATTCACCGTATCCCCCAGAGTTAGATGAGTCCACACACACCCTTCTCATCTCCGTGTGTGTCGTAACTCTGTCTGACGCACACACCGCTAGCCTAGCTTAGCACAAAGACAGGAGGTAAATGGCTCCAGATAGCATACTGCTCCCAATAAGTGACAAAATAACGCCAACATTCTCCTATTTACATGTTGTGATTTGTATAGTCACAGCGTGTGCAAATAACAAGGTCACATGAGACACAGCCATCTTCTAACCGTATACACACTGGGAACTATATTCTCAGAAGGCGAAGCACTGCTACTTGGGCGGAGTGATTATGGCTGTGTCTCATGTGACCTTGTTATTTGCACACGTTGTGACTAGCCGTTTACCTCCAGTCTTTGTGCTAAGCTAGGCTAGCGGTGGGAGCGTCAGACAGAGTTACGGCACGCACGGAGATGAGAAGGGTGTGGACTTATCTAACTCTGGGGGATACGGTGAATAAGATAAAGTCCCAAAAAGTCGGCGTGTTCCTTTAAAAACCAACTACTAATTATAATTTTAAAAGTTGTAACATCAAGTAACATGTAAGGAGTCATATCATTGTTCCATTTTCCAAGTAAATTTCCCAAATATTGATTTGAGAATGGGAAGAAATTCTGATGAATCATCTGTCCACTAAATTGATGCACAAGCTACAATTCATACTATTACTGTGACTGTTGTTCTTTAAAATACTTCATCTGCAGTCACTTTTGTTGTAAATAAATGTATTTGTGTTATTGTAATTGGCTGTTACATCAAAAAATTACTTATTACTTAAAATGTGTTACTTGTTACATCAAAAACTGATCACGTAATATATATTACTTAAAATTTGTTACTTGTTACATCAGAAAGGTAATCTGATTACGTAATGCACGTTTCTTATAATGTGTTACTTGTTACATCAGAAAAGTAATCTGATTACGTAATGCACGTTACTTATAATGTGTTACTTGTTACATCAGAAAAGTAATCTGATTACGTAATGCACGTTTCTTATAATGTGTTACTTGTTACATCAGAAAAGTAATCTGATTACGTAATGCACGTTAGTTATAATGTTACTTGTTACATCAGAAAAGTAATCTGATTACGAAATGCACGTTACTTATGTGTTACTTGTTACATCAGAAAAGTAATCTGATTACGTAATGCACGTTTCTTATAATGTTACTTGTTACATCAGAAAAGTAATCTGATTACGTAATGCACGTTACTTATGTGTTACTTGTTACATCAGAAAAGTAATCTGATTACGTAATGCACGTTACTTATGTGTTACTTGTTACATCAGAAAAGTAATCTGATTACGTAATGCACGTTACTTATGTGTTACTTGTTACATCAGAAAAGTAATCTGATTACAAAATGCACGTTACTTATATGTGTTACTTGTTACATCAGAAAAGTAATCTGATTACGTAATGCACGTTACTTAAATGTGTTAAGCTACTCGTTACATCAGAAAAGTAATCTGATTACGTAATGCACGTTACTTATAATGTGTTACTTGTTACATCAGAAAAGTAATCTGATTACGAAATGCACGTTTCTTATAATGTTACTTGTTACATCAGAAAAGTAATCTGATTACGTAATGCACGTTACTTAGGCCTATAAAGTGTTACAGTACTTGTTACATCAGAAAAGTAAAAAACATAAGTCTGAAAACATCAATAGATCAATGTAGTTAATGTTACACAATCAATGTTACGCATCTATAGCACAAAGTGAAAATGCAGACGAAAACTTACAAAATTCCTGATTTTTTTTCACAAAAATATGCACATATCATAGCTAACTGTGAGACTAACTCAAACATTCCAGCTATTTTTAATCAAATCAATTTTCCCACATGAACTGTCCACAAAAGGAGGTTTTGTCACATTTATCTGACTTCTGGGGACAGTTTGTCCTTAAACTCAGAGCCCACACACTGGCTCACAGAGGGGGATTCTGTTCACAGATGTGAAATCATGAATGACACAGAACTGCACAACAACAGAGACGTCAAAATACCATTCAAATACACCATATCCACATTCAATAGAATTAAAGTGTCCGATAATAAAACGCATTTTAATATTTTTGAGGTAAAACACACAACGGTTGTTAAAGTAAATACGTTTGGTGAAAATCTCCTCAGAGACCCTATAGTGTGTTCATTATATATTCATTTAAGAGTTGTGTGTGTGTTTTGTGTGGGTTGACGGCTCTGACACACTGTTTGTTTTGTTCCACTGAGGAAGATTGAAGCTCTGTGTGAGATCGCCGTGGAAACCCGATCAGGGCCGCGTTTCCCAAAGCCAGCTACGGTCGCAAGTTCCGTCGTTTCCAATAGAGTTCAATGGAAATTGCGATCATAGTTGGGCTCGGCGGAACCGACCGCTGGCATGAGCCCGGTGGGTCACACCATAGACATAATAAATACATACAAAATATGTCTATGGGTGACACATCCGGCAAGTCACGCTGGCACCGTCTCCATGACAACACTCTGATCTCTGACCTTCTCACATCCTACCAGCTGAATAACGGAGCCAACCGGACCGGTCCAAAACCAACATCAGCGAGGGGTCTGACGGGATGAATGAGCTCAAACAATCCCAGTTAACTTGCTAAAGCCAGCTTTTCATCCCGTCAGACCCCTCGCTGCTTTTCATCCCGTCAGACCCCTCGCTGCTGTCGGTTTTGGACCGGTCCGTTACGCGAGCGTTTGTTTATCTCTGGGAATATAACGACCGTTATGACGAAAATGTCATTTTTATTGTAATAAATAATACTATTGTGTTTATGTGATGGTCTTAACTCCCTTATATATCAACTGTATGTCTTTGTTGCTGTTTGTTGAAAATGATTATTTATTGAAATAAAAAATATCTATATATAAAAAAGAAAAGAGCGCGAAACTCACCGATACGTCAGTGTGCGTTGTTGCTACGGAGATTATCTGTGATGAAATCAATTAATAAAAGCATTTCTTTAGGGACAAAATTAATTACTTTTAATTAAACAGGCAGGTTAATAACAACAGAATGTTTTAAAGAACAATTTTTATAGTTGACGTCACATTAATAAACGTTCGGTTAATCTTCAGAGTAAAAAACTGCACAGAGAGTCTTATTTAATAAATAATGAGAGAAATATTTGTGTGTCGACTGACCTCTGCTGGTGACGACGAAGACTCGCATACTGCTGCTGTTTACTTCTGTGTGTAACTTATACTGCAGTGCATACTTAAACAAGGGAAGGTTGAGCACAATGCATTGTGGGATACAGTAAAAGGTGTAGTGCTGTAGATCACTTAGTATGCAAGTAGACTAAATAAAAAATGCTGCACAGTACATACTACATCCTGCAGAAATATAGTATGTTAGTATGCTTTTCTGAAATTAAATGAAAGTACATTTCTAATCCAGTATCATTGAACTAGACCCAAATTAAAATGAAATCAAACACATCTTGACTGAAAGAGAGAAGAAACAGCGGCTCTGATAGGGAAATCATTTAATTTCATTTTTAAATAATCTGTAAATAACAAGAACAACATGTACAGTTATCACCGCGAGTACGAGAGAATAGAAAGATCCCAAATGAACAACTCGACTGATGGAGTCTTGTACAGAAACACTTGTTATGTGACTGACTGCTGTAAAAAGTTACTGTCTGGTCCATATAAAGAGGGGATAAAAGAATCGCGCTCCAATCACAACTCGGTTTATACAGTAACCATGGCAACCTGCTCCATCCCATAATGAGCCGTGCAGCGGGTCACCAGTGTAAAGTCACATGATTCCCCAGCAAACAAAAGAGCGACTCTGCTACAAACAATTAAAACAATGACACATCAAAAGAAACATTATGGCCACATTTAATTAAGACATGAAAAATAATTAAACCAACACACATTCAGAAGATCATGAGAGTCCAGATGAACTGGTGACAGGTGGAAATATGAGCAGCAGAAATCTAATTTTGAGTCACGCAACACGAAAAAAGGCCGTTATAATCAACAAAGCGCTCGCGACATTATAATCATCGTCAGACTGACTTCACAAGTGACTTTTACGAAGTCATTCACAAACTCACGTAACAATGTTGCGAATAGATTATGAACTTCATTAGAATGACAAACGTAAATTGTTATTATCAACAAAGTTGACTTCGTTAGTTTGACTTCGTACGTGAACTTCAACAAAGTCATTACGAACTTGGTGTTGTGTAATTTGTGTGCTTGCAAACCACTTTATCACTTGACTATATTATGAACGTAACTTCGTTAGGTTGACTTCGCAAATGACTTTGTTATAATCAACAAAGTTGACTTTCCAAAATAAACAAAACGTGACTTTATAAAGGACTTTGTTATAAACTTTGCTACATCGCCTTCATTATAATAAAGTTGTCATTCATTAAATGCATGCTTTAAGTTAATTTCGACAAAGTCATTAAAACAAAGTCATTACGAAGTGAACTTCAATAGTAATTTATGAACTTCTTGTTGCGTAACTAAGTTGTGCGCTTGGAAACCACTTCACCGCTTGATTAAAACATAACAATCAACAAAGTTGACTCTTAATAAAGTCCATAATAAACAAAACAAGGTGACTTCTTAAAGACGCGGAATATTCAAATTCGTTAAATCGTCTTTATCGTATTATAATAAAGCTGTCTATGTCAGAAACGCACAACTTCGTTAAATGACTTTTAATACTGTTTACGTCACTTTTCAATGACAATGATGCTAATACCAAGTTAGCAGTTGTAGTGTAAATAACTTCGGTAACCAGAGTGATCACATGAACGTCAAAGTCAACTTCGTAACCGGCTTTAAGCTAGCCGCTGTGCTAGCAGTGTAGCTTTGTTGATTATCGGCGTTTTGTCGCATTGTGTCGTTCGCCCTCGTGTAGACAAGGTTTAGATGCACGCGCACCCTATGAAATCATAACAAATCAAAACATTAGCGGATATGAATATAAAATGATTTGCAGTTGCGAAAAATCAACAATAAACTGGCTGCAATTATAAAGTAAATATTATTCTAGTGCACGTGACACAATCACTCACTCACACACACACACACTCACACACACACACTCACACTCACAATCCGTTTGTTCAGACTGCTGTGAATATGAGCGGGGTCTTCTTTATTATTATGATTATGATGATTATGATTATTATCTCAGGAAGCTAATCACAACAGGACAAACGCCGGGAGATCTCATTTGGTTTAAGTTGCTATTTACATAATCCAGTTGGAAAACACTGTGAAAAAACATGAGTAAAAATATGGCAAAAACAACCAAAAACAATGAAAAAATATGTAAATTTACATATGTATAATCTACCAACACGTTTATAAACCCCTACGATTTAGGCCAAAAACGTCCACACATGCGACGAAAAACTAAACGAAATAAAGCGAGAAAAACCTCCCCAATATGAACAGCGTTGGACGCCGGCTGCACGATATTCGGCACATCTCCGCTGTTTTTATTTGCGCAATGATCCACGGGTCTTTCCTGAAACTCGACGCAATGGAAACGCAGTTGGCATGACAACCCACCAATGTCTTCGACACAACGCTGTCGTCATGGCGACTTGGAGGAAACGTATAAAACCTTCATCCGGACACGTTAAAACTCTTCAGACGGATTTGTGTGCTTTCCGATAAAATGACAGATTTCGTAACGTTGCGCGATTAGCGCAAACCTAGATGATGTCACATTGGTGGGAATGACTTCGTAAAGGACTCTGTCAAAGTCAACTTCGCTACATCAACTTCAAAACATTGAAGTCGCAAACGCACAACTTTGTTGAATGATTAAAAGTTGACTTCGTAAATGACTGTTAATGTCAACAAAGCCGTTTACGTCACTTTTACGATGATGTCACATTCGTAGCAGGTCGCGCTAACAGGCTAATGATGCTAAAACAGTGAAAATTGGAGAATTCTCCCAGTGAACGTTCTCACGACGTTTAAACAAGATGGCGGCCTCCGTGAATCACGTGACCAGATGCTGTGGGCGTCGGTTAAGGTTTGATCAAGTCCCCGAGCAAAAAACACGCAGAGCGACGCGCACGAACGAAACGTGTCATGTGACACGTCCGGACTTCATGATGAACTGTTAAAAAAGCACATTCAAGTAAAAACAAAAATAAACAATGTAAATGATGAAAATTAGTTTATAAGGAGGGGCGGATGCTTGTTTGTTTAGAATGAAATCAAGAGCGCCTAAAATACAGTTGATCACATGATGTGGTTCCTCCAATCAGACGCAAGCTCCGCCTCCTCAGCTCCGCCGGGTTCGTGAGTGCTGGATCAGCCACTGTAGTGTGATGTCTGGAACACACAACACGCTCATTAACACATGCCCCGCCCAGATAAACTATGAGCAGCCAATCACAGAGCTCACTGATGTCTTAAAGGTACAGTAGCATCTGGTGTGAAAGTATGTTAGTGCAGTCTTACCGATGTTGTCCTTCTCCTTGCAGGAGATGGAGTAACAGCAGATCTCTCTGTCCTGGATGGCCGACAGGTTCCTGTAGATCACACGTTACATGTCAGATCATATCCATCGCATCTAAAATTAACTTTATTCATATTTATATAGAATATTTTAATGTGGCATTTTAAGCCTCACAGGCGCTTTAAAACTTCACCTTCAACCGCTTCTTCACTTCTCATGCCATCCGTTACTCTGGGAATGCTTATTTCTTGTAGTTTTAAATGCATTAAAAATATAAATATTTTATAACTGAGGGAAAGACAATATTCCACACGCTTTAATAATTCTCTGATTAAAACGCTGATGTGATTTTGCTATTTTGTAGTAATAAATACTGAAAATTAAATAAAAAATGTTAACAATGACTTCTTGTATTTTTAAACAAGAATTTTTTTATATTTTAAAGAAATATTCTGCATGCTGAATTATTTGTCATTGTTTTAAAAAATCTGTAATGAAAGTTGTACTTTTGCAACCCTGTTAGCACATTTCTAAACTTATTTGATTAAAACGCTGATGTGAATTCACTATTTTCTAGCAATATATACTAAAGCTTACACACATTTTTAAATATTTCAAAAATAATGATTTCTTGTATTTTTAAATACATAAATAAATAAATATATTATAACTGAGTGAAAGACAAATTGTCATATTCTCATCAAAAAAAAAATAAAAATTAGCAATTTTATCAGCTCCGTTAGTAAACTTTGAAATATTTCTGAGTAAAATGTTGCTATTTTCTGGCAATAACTACTTTTAAAAATAGGCAACAATTTCTGCAACACGGCTATCAAAGTTTGAAACTCGTCTGATTAAAAAAATATTCCACATTCCTGAATTATCTGGCTGAAATATGTTGTTTACCTAAAACTAGAGTAATCGCTGTCGTCATACATTAGTGTCGCGACCGGATCTGATCACATGACGGAGGTGTGTGTGTGTGTGTGTGAACTCACATTCTCTCGATGAGCTCCTTCTCGTCCAGAGCTCCGGAAAGATCCCGCTTATTTCCCAGAACCAGCACCTGAGGGCAGACGGACACGTTCAGGATCACGTCACAGTGATGTAATAAACATGAGCAGAGTCGGCACTCACGGGGATGCCCTGCAGCTGCGGCTTGTCCAGCAGGTTGTGCAGCTCGTTCTTGGACGCCTCGATCTTCTCGGGGTCGGCCGCGTCTACCATGTACCTGCAGGACACCATGAGACACAGTTTTCTAAATGTGACCCTGGACCACTAAACCAGTCTCGAGTCGCACTGGTTTATCTGTGGCAATAGCCAACAATACATCGTATGGGTGAAAATTATCCTTTTTTCTTTTATGCCAAAAATCATCAGGATATTCAGTAAAGATCATGTTCCATGAAGATATTTAGTAAATTTCCTACCGTAAATATATAAAACATGTATTTTTGTGAGTGAATGCAGCACAATCACCAACATTAATGAACAACTTTAAAGGAGATTTTCTCAATATTTCGATTTTTTTGCTCCCTCAGATTCCAGATTTTCAATAGTTGTATCTCGGCTAAATATTGTCCTAGCAAACCATACATCACTGGAAAGATTATTTATTCAGCTTTCAGATTATGTATAAATCAAAAAAAAAAAAAAAAAAAAATGACCCTTGTGACTGGTTTTGTGGTCCAGGGTCACAAATGTCATAATCATTTGTTAATAAACAACTATTCATTACTTCATTGAGCTCATTGTTTCTGCATTAAAATATTACATTGTTTAAAATAATACATTTTTAGCTAACTGTGATTTTGTATATGTTCAGTTTCCTCTGATATCAGACACTGTAAACTGTAATGTGGACTCATGCACTTTCTGTAAAGCTGCTGTGAATGATGAGTGTTGTGAAAAGCGCTCTACAAATAAACATGAATGGAAATGAACTGAATTGAAAGAGGGTTCTACACTCACACTATAGCGCTGACGCCGCGACAGTATCGCTCCCACATGCTCCGGAAGCGCGGCTGGCCGCCGATGTCCCACAACTGCAACACAACACACACAATCACTGCATTTACCATTTTCATAATCTTCCTTCCCTCGGGTCACTTTTTAATTCAGTGTTCATCAGAGGACTTTTGTCACACTTGAACCAAGAATACACACATGCAAAAACAACTGAATGGATTTGAAGAGTTTTGTGGTTGAAATTTTAAAAAGTAACAAATCCTTCATTCTCGGCTCAATCTGACCCCCTCAGGAATGCTTCAGTTCACATAGAAAAACATAAAAATGCTCAAAATTCAAACTAAAACTTCACCAAAAAATGATTTTATAATGTCTACATGTGTATGTGAATTCACACTGCAGTGAACTGGCTTTAGGACCCAGAGGAACCGCTCATTTGCTCCATATAGAGATATAAGCCCGTCTAGAGTTATGGAATATCATCTTATTATTATTATGATCCACAAGAGGTCGGCAAAGACACCCAGTGTAAGATATCTAGAGCTGGATTAAAAGGGTCATGCGTGAAACTGTGAGTTATTTTGAATTTAAGTTGAAAGAATGTGAGGAATGTTTTTAAATTATGAATTATTTATTGATAAAATCTAGTCATTTAAAGGTAAATAAACAAATAAAAATTTTAAATCTCCCCAAAAAATATATAAAAATATAATCAAAATGAAATAAAATAAGCTTTCTGTACATAAAGCAGTATAATTGTAGGGCTTGGGGTGATTGTGCGGCGCGAGGGAAAGATGCGTTAGGAAGTGTGGGAGAAGGATGAAGGGTAATAGTCATGTGTAATAGTGAAACTCGGGTTGCGCACAGAACATGTGACGAGACGATGGCCTGACCTTGATGGTGACGTTCCCCTTGGTGATCTTGCGCATGTTGAAGCCGACCGTAGGGATCATGTCTTCGCTGAACTGCCCCGACTGCAGGACGAGAGAGAGAGACCACAGGAAGTGATGTCACTGACACCTGACTCACTCGCAGGCCCTAAACACCTGGATTCATGCACCAATGACCTTCCTGAGTGTGTGTGTGTGTGTCTGTCTCAAACACGTGAACATGTCTCCGACTAGACAGAATGCCACATGCTGATTGGTTGAGAAACTGGGTCAGCTGATCAACATGTCATCTGATCGCTGTGAGATGTTTAAATCAGACACAAAGAGTCTAAAGCGATACATTGTGTCAGATAAACGAATAATAATGCAGAATCTGACACATTGTGTCCTCATTACTGTATCTGATCTGCTGATGCACAACATGTTCCTGATTATAAAGTATGACACACTGTATCTGATGATGCTGTATGTTTTGTGTCTGATGATGTCATATGTGATCTGATGAAGCTACATTGTGTCTGATCTGAGGATGTCGTATCTGAAACACTGACTCTAGCGAGCACGAATATTATACAGTGATCTGATAAAGCTGTATCTGATGCTGATGTTTTATCTTCTATGTCTGATGATGTCATATGTGATCTGATGATGTCATATGTGATCTGATTAGCTGAATCTGCTACATTGTGTCTGATCTGAGGATGTCGTATCTGAAACACTGACTCTAGCGAGCAGGAATATCATACATTGATCTGATAAAGCTGTATCTGATGCTGATGTTTTATCTTCTATGTCTGATGATGTCATATGTGATCTGATGACGCTACATTGTGTCTGATCTGAGGATGTGGTATCTGAAACACTGACTCTAGCGAGCAGGAATATCATACAGTGATCTGATAAAGCTGTATCTGATGCTGATGTTTTATCTTCTATGTCTGATGATGTCATATGTGATCTGATTACGCTGAATCTGCTACATTGTGTCTGATCTGAGGATGTGGTATCTGAAACACTGACTCTAGCGAGCACGAATATTATACAGTGATCTGATAAAGCTGTATCTGATGCTGATGTTTTATCTTCTGTCTGATGATGTCATATGTGATCTGATGACGCTACATTGTGTCTGATCTGAGGATGTGGTATCTGAAACACTGACTCTAGCGAGCACGAATATTATACAGTGATCTGATAAAGCTGTATCTGATGCTGATGTTTTATCTTCTATGTCTGATGATGTCATATGTGATCTGATTACGCTGAATCTGCTACATTGTGTCTGATCTGAGGATGTGGTATCTGAAACGTTGAATCTAGCGAGCAGGAATATCATACATTGATCTGATAAAGCTGTATCTGATGCTGATGTTTTATCTTCTATGTCTGATGATGTCATATGTGATCTGATGATGTCATATGTGATCTGATTACGCTGAATCTGCTACATTGTGTCTGATCTGAGGATGTGGTATCTGAAACGTTGAATCTAGCGAGCAGGAATATCATACATTGATCTGATAAAGCTGTATCTGATGCTGATGTTTTATCTTCTATGTCTGATGATGTCATATGTGATCTGATGATGTCATATGTGATCTGATTACGCTGAATCTGCTACATTGTGTCTGATCTGAGGATGTGGTATCTGAAACGTTGAATCTAGCGAGCAGGAATATCATACATTGATCTGATAAAGCTGTATCTGATGCTGATGTTTTATCTTCTATGTCTGATGATGTATCTAACCTACAGTTCTGATCGGACACACTGTATCTGATGATGCTGTATCTTCAGTATGTGTCTGATGTCGCTGATTCTGATCTGATGATGTAGAATCTGAAACGCTGTATCTAGCGAGGGTGAACATGACACAGTCTGTCTGATCTGATCTAATAACGCTGTATCTGATCTGATGAAGCTGTATTTGACTCATCATATCTGATCTTCTGATGCCGAATAGATGTTGTATCGGCTGATGTTGAATCTGATGATGCTGCATCTGCTACACTGTGTCTGATGTTGTTGTTGTATCTTCTATATCGTGTTGAATGTTAAATCTGATCTAGTGTGTCTGATGTTCAGACTTGATGTCTCTGCTAAACGCTTTCTCCGACACATATGGTCTGATGATTCTGTAAGTGACACACTGTATCTAGTGATGTAGCATCTGATCTACAGTATCGCTGTCTCTTCTACACTGTATCCGATCATCGCACACATTATGATTATGCTGATATCGAGTCCGATCTCTCTATAATCCGGAGCGCGCGTCAGTCACGCGACCCGCTCCTCGACCGAGGCCTGTAATGAAACGCTTGATTACCGCAATCACGTTGACGAAAGTGGTTTTCCCCGAGTACTGCAGTCCGACCAGCGTGAGCTCCATCTCCTCCTTCCAGAACAGGGCCTTGAACCAGTCCAGCAGCTTGTTGAAGAGCGCGATCATGGTGCGGGTTCGGCTGGGGTTCGGCTGCGGCTCGGGTCTGCTGCTCACGGATCGTCTTCCTCATTGGGTGGGGTTTCAGATGATCCACGCACAGCTGATCCAAACAATGCGGGACACGGCGCATGCGCACTCACGCTCGACTCGCGCCTGCGCCCCCTGCTGGAGACACGCCGCTGACGTCATCGGTTGTTTTCGACACAGATGTCAGATATAACACGGAGAGAATAAAGCATTCTTATAAACTCGAGACCGCTGAAAAATATAATATCAAATATATCCCATAATTATATTGACTGTGTGTGTGTGTGTGTGTGTGTGTGTGTGTGTGTGTGTGTGTGTGTGTATATATATATATATATATATATATATATATATATATATATATATATATATATATATCGGATTTATAAAATGGTATTGTTGTCAAATAGACATAATAAAACAGCATAATATAAAATATTTTACTATAAAATATAGTAATAATAATTGCTTCTACATAATAAATCAAATCATCACATACATTTTGAGAACGTATGTACAAAAAAATAATAATAATAATTTGAGCCAAAATATGATCTTTGTCTGAAAGTGCTTTTTACAGTTTGATCAAATCCGCTGTTTTGAGTTAATATTTAGTCAGGTCAAGGTTTGGTAAGGTTAGAGTTTATGGAGTTAAAATCCTATTTGACCATTTACAGCGGCATGTTCGCTTCTTTTTATCCCCCCAAATACACACACACACACACACACACACAAAAAACATTCAAATAAATAAAACTATAGAATATTCCACAGTTCATTTTTATAGTTTATCGTAACGAGTATTTAATTTAAAATCAACGAAAATATCGCGAATGAAAGCGTTGTTATCACGATAAGCGTGTTGAATCCACTGTTGTGAACGCGCAAATGAGTAACGCTCGCGGATCAGACTCAGCGCGAGCACTGTTAGCGTGAACGTGCGAGTGAAATAACTCACAAAAACTGTGGGAAATCATCAAGAAATCAGCAATAAACCGACAGTAAGATGCTCATTTGTCTTTATAGATGAGTGTTAGTGCGGATAGCGGAAGATAAAAGCTGTAGTTGAGGGAGTTTGTGCGGCTTGCTAAGGAAAACTGTCATACGCTTGTCTGTTTATCAGTGTTTTGATACATAACTTGATATCATGTTTTACAGGGTTCGTCAATCATGAAGGGAAACGCTTTCTCCCGTGATTTAGGGTAGAAAGACAACATCTGTCAAACAAACACACACACACACACACACACACACACACACACACACACACACACACACACACACACACACACACAGAACTCATCACCTGTCAATCAAACACCTCTTAACCTAATTGTGCTGCTGAAGATGATGAAGATGTTGATGATGATGCGGCCCTGACTGACTGACTGACACACACACACACACACACACACACACTCGAGATCATGGGCTCGTCTCTCAGTGAACCCTGCATCTATGATAAGCTGTCGGAGAGCATCGAGATCCTCCGGCAGTCCGGCTATCGCTACGGGATGACCGAGAGAGAGATCGAGAAGTTCATCAAGCAGGTTCTGGAGACCAACGAGCCCCGCCGAGACCCGCCGCAGTTCCCGGTGCTGAGGGCCGCCGTTAAGGTACGGGAACACGTGACCGAACGCGCGGAACATCGGGTCGAGATCCGGACGGATAACATGAGTTTTATATGGTGCGTTCAAGTCATCGCGTAAAGATCGTGTCTACGAGTTGAACGCACATGAACGCCACCACAATGTCGTAAATACGAGTGATGGCATTATAACATGTAACGATAACGTTAGCAAATTAATTAAAAACATAAAAAATCAAAGTACACCTGATGGAACTAGAGTTTAAGAACCTTGCTGTATTTTTGTGTAATTAAGAGAAAGTACACCGCCATCTTACTCCGACGAAAGAGACTTGAACGCACATAAACACGAACTTCCCAGGAGAACTTGACCGCACCATTCATAGGCGCCGATACCGTGGGTGCTCCGGGGCTCGAGCACCCACGGAAAATACCGAGCACCCACGGAAAATACCGAGCACCCACGTGTGCCAGACTGCCAGTAGGCGCTCTGTCTACATTCATTTAAAATTAATCATTGCAGTCGGTGATATGTGAAGCGTCTGTCACACTGTGATTGGTTATGTCGCAGTCAGTCGAGTAGTATCGCCCATAGATATCTATGGTATCGCCTGCTCCATATCCTATCCACCAATCACAGCGTTTCTCGGATGAAAAGCCTCTTTAGTGACCCTGCTCTGTACGCAGCTGCAGCGCAGTCAGGGCCGGATTAACCATTAGGGCAACTGGGCACTTGCCCAGGGGCCCATGACATCTAGGGGGCCCTGACAGGTAGGAAATACACAGAAATTTAATAAAGTTATCAAACTCTTTACGATCTTCTTCACTGCATAAAGTGCATCTACGCGGGTTCACGCGACTTTCCTGCTGGTTGAGCGCGGTAAAGTTCGTTTCAGTTTCGATATTAGCCGGACATTTGTTCTATAGGGTCGGTAGTCTAACAAAGATATCAATAGCAAGATTAGTTTTAACATTATGTCACCATTGTATATCGACATGATGAAATATTCGTTCAAAATCATTCGTGCATTAATGCTGCATAATTATAGCCTACCTGAGAATGCTTTGACGCGTTATAGCGCACGATGCTTAAGGGAACATCTGCCAAATCCACCAACTGCGGTAATCGTAGTCTATAATTTGTATTATTTAAAATTACTTTTAACATTTAAAAACAGACGTTTTCAAATTCCAAAGCTTGCAGAAGGTTCCTAATGTCAATACTGACTTTACAGCTATACAGCTTTCCTGGTAGCCTTGAGTAAATTAACATGTCTAAGAAAATGATTCATAAAACGTATAAATATCAGTTGAGCCTATGTTTATTTTCGTCATTGACACAGACGAAAATGAAAAGACTATCAGTCAAAGTTCAGCTTTAGGAGAGGTAGAAGTAGGCCTATAAGAATACTGAGAGAATAAGAAATATGAAGATAAGGAGAGAGCAGACAAATAATCTAATGACAAGGTTTTAAAGAGAGCCTATTTCTTATAATTTTTTGGCCTTCAAAAGTCCTAAATTGCACATATGTAGGTCAGAGAAATCCAAATTTTCTCGGGGGAGCATGCCCCCGAACCCCCCTAACTACGGGGGGCCTTGAGTCTTGTTGCCCAGGGCACAGGAAATTGTTAATCCGGCCGTGAGCGCAGTTCTTTTAATTCTGTTCCTTCTGAAGAATTAACCGCAATGGTGAGTTAACAAATCTAATTTTTACTGTGTGGACTTGTGTGACAGAGTCCTGCGCGGGTTCGGGTAGCCTACCCGCAAATTTTGCTCAAACGGGTGCGGGTCGGGTCGGACACGGGGGAAACACGGGTCTAAACATGGGTTTAAAACAATCATGTGCAAACGTACAAATATATGCACATCTTTAGGAACACATCTACAAAAATATGCCCGTATTTCAAGTTAAAAAAATAATAATTTAAAATCCACATCAGTTTATTTGTGCCCACGCCCTCCCAACTTTTAAAAAGTCATCATAACCGCGCGCGCACGCGATCTGCTTGCAGTCGTCGAGATGGATGCTGAGGAGTTGAAGAAAAGAATAGCTAGATGGTAAAGTTGTCGACAAAACTGAAGAAAACAATGTTGTGAAAGGCTTTGCTGCATGCATTTTCGTGTTGGATAGCCGCAAATGCGGAACTTTATCGCGGAGGAAGAACGCAGATAACTGTTTCTGTGGTAACAAACCAAGCAGTTCTATCGAACAGTATTTTTCAAATTTAACACTGTTAAGTGTCGGCCGCTGTCCATTTCCTAAGGTTCTGAAGTGCAAAAAAATTGATTTTTTTTTTTTAAAGGGCGTACGCCCATGAGCACCCACGGAGGAAAACATAAATCGGCGCCTATGGCACCATTAGTCTATATATCTTTATATAAAACGGTTAGTTCCAGTCCTTGATTCTGATTGGTCAATAGCTGTGTTTTATTCACGTTAAAGCGTTTCACCCAACGTTTCTATGTATCACTACACAACACCCCTAGCAACCACTCTAAGCCCCGATCTTTACGAGTTGTGGGCGTGTCAGTGAGAAACACTGCGGTATACCGCGATACTCACAGGTATATAGCAGTTATATTGTCAGGCTTTTCTATTTACAGCGAAGTAAGTTAAGCTAATCACAGAATATGATGGCATTATAACATGTAACGATAACGTTAGCAAATTAATTAAAAACATAAAAAAACAAAGTACACCTGATGGAACTAGAGTTTAAGAACCTTGCTGTATTTTTGTGTAATTAAGAGAAAGTACACCGCCATCTTACTCCGACGAAAGAGACTTGAACGCACATAAACACGAACTTCCCAGGAGAACTTGACCGCACCATTAGTCTATATATCTTTATATAAAACGGTTAGTTCCAGTCCTTGATTCTGATTGGTCAATAGCTGTGTTTTATTCACGTTAAAGCGTTTCACCCAACGGTTCTATGTATCACTACACAACACCCCTAGCAACCACTCTTAGCAACGTAAACATGTTTGATCTCATTGATTGTTCATTGAAGCTTATACAGTATTGTGCGAGTGTATCTGCGTTTACAGTAGATATAGCATTTTCCTTCATTCATAATAAAAAATCTGAATGTCCGCTGCGATATCTTGTCCTTTTACCAGTTAAGAAGTTTTCTCATGCCGTGACACACTAGTCATTAATCAGTGGCGTCTTGCTTCTCCGTGTTCACAAGTTTCAGTCGTTTCAATGTGAAAGTCTTCTCTACTGACTGACTCGCTCATAAAGACAGTGTTTGCCGCCATCTAACGGTGAAATAACGTGTGTAACTTCTGCTGCTGTTCACGCTCAGGGACTATTTTTCCCAGCGGAAGGAAGGCTTTTAGTGATTTAACTTCATGAAAGTTGCATTGATGCATGTTTGTTTGGCTTTAATATTTGTATTGTGTGGTAACCGTTTTATAAAAGCAATAAGGTACTCAAGGCTAGTGCTCACCATACAGCACAGCCTCTCGTAGCTTATTGCTTACACGTGTGTGTGTTCAGTTCGCAGTGGCGGTGGGAGTCCTGCTGGTGGCAGTGCTGGTGTTCTCGTCTCCTCTGGGATCGCTCAGCGCTGCGGGACACAACAGCTCGTCTCCGCTCAGTCACGTGCGTCTGCTGGCGCTGCCCATCGCACAGAAGTACAACCTGCACGGTGAGACCCGCTCACACACACATTCCCACAGGTGTATCTGAACACGTGTGTGTGTGTGTGTGTCAAGTCACCTTCATTTATACAGCACTTTTAACAATATAACTGTTTCACAGCAGCTTTACAGTGATAACAGGAGATTACAGTAACAGAGATTGATTAGGCTTTACAGCAGCTCTAGAATAAAGTTATTGTCCAGATAAAGTTAGTTTTCGATTGATTCACTTCCGTTGCAAAGATCATTAGTTATTAACTTAAAATTGTGAAAAGATTTTTTTGAAAACGTTATCATCTCAGCGCAAACTTCAAAAACACGAATCTGTGAAAGCGCTGACGGCGTGCACATGCGTATTACGTGTTCAGTCCATAGGTATGCGCGTTTGAATATATGTGTGTGTGTGTGTGTGTAGGGTTTCACCAGCGCTGGGCGTCCGGCGCTCCGCACACGGCTCCGGTGAACTGCTCCGCCTGCGCAGACGTGACCGACGTGATGGAGCTCACTGACGCACTGAGAGCGTCCGCGGGGAAGATCAGACTCACACAGCCACTGCTGCTCAAGGTACACACACACACACACACACACACACACTCACCATACACACTCTCATGTCTGTGGCTGTTAACATGTGTGTGTGTTTCAGGGTGGAGCGTCTCTGTCTCGGCGTGTGTCTCAGCTGGACCAGTTCTCCTCGTCTGACCCTCTCTCTCCGTCTCCTGCCAACTTCACTCTGCTCTGGTAATGACGCTTCACTCAGTCTAACACACACGCATCGAATGCTCAGCGTTTACAGCAGCTTCCCGCAGAACTAAACCAGTGTGCTGTAACTGTGTTAGTGTGCGTGTGTGTGTGTGTGCCCGCAGGAGTTTCTCGTCCAGTCCCAGAGAGACAGTTCTCGGCTGGCTGTTCCCTGACGCGGAGCTCTGCCCCCTGCTGGAGAACACGGGCACCACCCTGCAGCGCTGCCAGCTGAGTGACATCACCAGCCCTCGTCACACGGTCCGTCACTCTCACTGCATCAGAACTAGTGCACGTTACACTCTATATATGCGTTACACTCTCTATATATGTTACACTCTCACTCTATATATATATGTTACATTCTCTCTATGCGTTACACTCTCTATACGCGTTACACTCTCTATGCGTTACACTCTCTATACGCATTACACTCTATGTGTTACACTCTCTATGTGTTACACTCTCTATGTGTTACACTCTCTATGTGTTACACTCTCTATGTGTTACACTCTCTATGTGTTACACTCTGTATGTGTTACACTCTCTATGTGTTACACTCTCTATGTGTTACACTCTGTGTGTTACACTCTCTATGTGTTACACTCTGTATGTGTACACTCTCTATGTGTTACACACTCTGTGTTACACACTCTGTGTTACACACTCTGTGTTACACTATGCGTTACACTCTGTATGTGTTACACTCTGTATGCGTTACACTATATGTGTTACACTCTGTATGCGTTACACTCTCTATGTGTTACACTCTGTATGTGTTACACTCTCTATGTGTTACACACTCTGTGTTACACACTCTATGTGTTACACACTCTGTGTTACTCTGTGTTACACTCTATGCGTTACACTCTATATGCGTTACACTCTCTATGTGTTACACACTCTGTGTTACACACTCTCTATGTTACTCTGTATGTGTTACACTCTCTATGTGTTACACTCTCTATGTGTTACACTCTCTGTGTTACACTCTCTATGTGTTACACACTCTGTGTTACACACTCTCTATGTTACTCTGTATGTGTTACACTCTGTATGCGTTACACTCTCTATGTGTTACACTCTGTATGTGTTACACTCTCTATGTGTTACACACTGTGTTACACACTCTATGTGTTACACACTCTCTGTGTTACTCTGTGTTACACTCTATGCGTTACACTCTATATGCGTTACACTCTCTATGTGTTACACACTCTGTGTTACACACTCTCTATGTTACTCTGTATGTGTTACACTCTCTATGTGTTACACTCTCTATGTGTTACACTCTCTATGTGTTACACTCTCTATGTGTTACACACTCTGTGTTACACACTCTCTATGTTACTCTGTATGTGTTACACTCTGTATGCGTTACACTCTCTATGTGTTACACTCTGTATGTGTTACACTCTCTATGTGTTACACACTGTGTTACACACTCTCTGTGTTACTCTGTGTTACACTCTATGCGTTACACTCTATATGCGTTACACTCTCTATGTGTTACACACTCTGTGTTACACACTCTCTATGTTACTCTGTATGTGTTACACTCTCTATGTGTTACACTCTCTATGTGTTACACTCTCTATGTGTTACACACTCTGTGTTACACACTCTCTATGTTACTCTGTATGTGTTACACTCTGTATGCGTTACACTCTATATGTGTTACACTCTCTATGTGTTACACTGTATGCGTTACACTCTCTATGTGTTACACTCTCTATGTGTTACACTCTCTATGTTACTCTGTGTTACACTCTCTATGTTACTCTGTGTTACACTCTCTATGCGTTACACTCTGTGTTACACTCTCTATGTGTTACACTCTCTATGTGTTACACTCTCTATGTTACACTCTCTGTGTTACACACTCTCTATGTTACTCTGTGTTACACTCTCTATGTGTTACACTCTGTATGTGTTACACTCTCTATGTGTTACACTCTGTATGTGTTACACTCTCTATGTGTTACACTCTGTATGTGTTACACTCTCTATGTGTTACACTATATGTGTTACACTCTGTGTTACACTGTATGCGTTACACTCTATATGCGTTACACTCCCGATGTGTTACACTCTCAATGCGTTACACTCTATATGCGTTACACTCTATATACGTTACATTCTCTATATATGCTTCACACTCTCTATGTGTCACTTACTATATGCTTCACTCTATATATGCATTACACTCTATGCGTTACACTCTTTATATACGTTACACTCTATATATGCGTCACAATCTATATATGCATCACACTCTATATGTTACACTATATATGCTTTACACTCTATATATACA
Organism: Scardinius erythrophthalmus; assembly: GCF_964197995.2. Taxonomy (NCBI): domain Eukaryota; kingdom Metazoa; phylum Chordata; class Actinopteri; order Cypriniformes; family Leuciscidae; genus Scardinius; species Scardinius erythrophthalmus. The sequence continues at coordinate 1,582,114 of NC_138234.1, forward strand.
CGTTACACTATATATGTCTTACTCTATATGTGTTACTCTCTCAATATATGTTATACTCTATATATGCACTACACTATGAGTTACACTATGTATTACACTTTATATATGTATTTCACTCTCTATATGCGTTACACTATATATATGTGTGTTACACTATATATGCATTACACTCTGTTACACTCTATACAGGGTTTTTCCTGCATAGAGAATTATGAGGCGTCCGCCTCCGTCAAATTTCGTGCCGCCTCCCGCTCTCGACAAAACTCGGACAGACAGTCATGGTCAGATACACTTTTTCCACCGTGACGGTTCTGTTGCGGTTACCACTTGTGTCCCTTCTCAACCCGTATAAGTGCTGCAGCAGCGCGCTGCACGCGGATAAGTAATAAAACCATTCCATTCCAATTAATCGAGGGTGGATGACAGATAAATAAATAATTTTGTGTTGAGTTTAATAAAGACACGGAACTCGGTAAAACGCAATGAACGTGCGTCACTTTACTTTCGTTTTCAACAACGTAACGTTAATTCTCTTCATGGAAAACCAATCAAGGAAAACATATCAGGAGGACTCGACAATAACGCTTGTCTGGGACCATATACTTTGTCCGGGACAAGTGTGTTTTTCTTTCTTTCTTTTTTGAAGGGAAAAGTGAGAGAGAATTGTAGCCCATCCGGACAAATGCCCTGATTAAAAAAAAAATGTATATAAAAATATTCCGAATCACCGAAAACGTGAGGATGATTCTGTTTTATTTAATTTAATGTAAGTGGCGATTGATAGCCTATAGTTGATAATATAGGCCTACCTAATGTACTGACGGTAACAAAGTTGCGCTGCTGAGGCTCGTGCTGTTATTTATAACATATTATGGTTAAGAAACAATATATTGCCTAGGCTACACACGACCAGAGTGATGTTTTCCTGAATGCCATCAAGATTGAAACCGAGACTGATTTCATAACAGTTCAATAAACAAATAGTTAAAATTAAGTCACTTACATTTGAGACGCAATGACTGTTTCTGCAGCGAAAATAGTTCCAAACAAAGATCACAGCAGAACCGTAACGTATCTCACAGCAACACTCAGCCGTGTTTCATTACTGAATGATTCAGCGTTTTGAACGAATCGATTGAGTCAAAGATTCAATTACCTATTCATAAACTGCCTCATTCCGAATGAATCAGCCTTTTGAATGAATCGTTTGAATGAATGACTCAATGACTCGCTCATTAAGACGGTCGCCTGCCGCCTCCTACTGGCGGTTTAGTTTCATAAAGTATAATCTTTTCAACATTCCTTATTTGTATATTCAAAAATATTTAAAATAATCTAATTTAATACAGTTATAATTGTTCAATGTAAATTATTTAATTTGATTGGAAACAGCCTAATGTCTTATTTTAATTGAATATATTGATCAAATTTAAGAATTTGAAATGAAAGATGGAGCAAACATTTAATAAAATAAAACCTTATAAAGGTACAAAAAATTATTCTGTTTTCAAACAGCGATGTAATGAAACATTGACAATTTACGTTTGAATGGAGTAAAGCCGCTGTTAAGGCTATTAAGGAAATGTAATTTTGCCAAAAGAAGAACTTAATTCTTAAATTCTTAAATTGTTAATTTTTAATTAGCCAACTTCAGTGTGATATGTAACCATATTATCATGCCTAACACTGAGAATTTGAATAATTGTAATGTGATCAGATGCAGATATCTAAATCAAAGAATATGGGTGGTTTGCGGGTGGATTTTTTTATTTTTAACAATAGATTCGGGTGACTCAAAGTGCACCAGATTAATGAATTTATCTTTAAAATGTACAAAAAATTCTTACGGGGGGGCATGCCCCCGGACCCCCCTAGAGGTACCAACCTCCACCCACAAAAATAATGCCGTAAACACATTAGGCTATATGATGATCTATGAAAAATAACATTTAATCACTTTATTATTAAAATACATTATTAGGATTTTACCACCTCCGCCTCATTTTGAGCCAGGAAAAACCCTGCTATATATGCGCCACACTCTATATATGCGTTACATTCTCTATATGCGTGTTACACTATATATGCATTACACTTACACTCTGTGTTACACTCTATAAATGCATTACACTTACTCTCTATATATGCGTTACACTATATATATATGCGTGTTGTGTGTTGCAGAGAGTGCAGGTGTTGGGTTGGCTCGTGGTGGCTGACGGTTCTCCGGCTGTTCATGTTCTTCCCGTCCAGCGATGCCAAAACCACTGCCGCTCCTTCAGTCTGTGGCTGGAGCCGGGAGACATGGGTAAAGACCATCACATGATCCGATAGGCTCCCGGTCAGGAAGCAGCGTCTCACTGATGTGTGTGTGTCCGTGTGTCTGCAGTGTTCGCCGACCCGCGCCACTGGCTGATGGAGCTTCTCCCGCACGGATCTCAGGACGTGATGTGTGACGGCCCGGTGCTCTGAGACCGGCTCTTCGTGCCAATACTGTGGACTCAACCCCGTCTCGCAGGAAACCTTCACTCGCGGCGATCAGCGCTGAGGAGAACGACGGCCGTGCAGAGATCAGATGCTAAATCCAGACGCCGCGTGACCCTCGGATTGTGTTCAGGAAATGACATCATTATTTCTCTTCATTCTTTGGTCTTTTCGTTGAGCTCCGGTGTTTTCTGACCGCCGTCTGTCTGGATGAAACTCAGGAACATGTTTTCGGACGTAATTCATGCCGGAGTTTAAAAATAAGTTTTGTTTTGTTGAAAGAAAATCACGTGTGTGTTTTAGGGCTTTCTGATTATTTCTGACATTATTTTCATGACAAATAAGCACTTTTTATCAACTCAAATTACTGAGATGCAAAATACACAGTATGCAAAAAAAAAAAAAAAAAAAAATCTCATTACCGTAATGCAAAAATAAATAATATATTAAGTATTTTTACATCATGGTATTATATTTATATTAGGGTAATGGGAATATTTTTTCTGTAATAAAGTGATGGAAACAAGGTGAGAATATTTTCTCCATATTATGGTAAATCTATTTTTATATGATGGTAATGAGGATGATTTTTTTTTTGGGGGTGTATTACGGTGATGAGAACCAGTATTTTTTGTTGAGAATATTTTTCCATGCGATTAATTTTTTTTTGCATAACCGTAATGAGGATGAGTATATCATTTTCATTACGGTAATGAGAACGAGAATATTGTTGTTGTTAAATTATGGTGATGTGAACTAGGCCTGTCGCGATAGTCGATAAGTCGATTAATCGCACGATAAAAAAAAACGAGCTCGATAATTTTTCCGGCCGCGATAATTCCATTTGCATGCTTGTTTGTTTTCCTCGTCTCTCTCTCTCTACCAAAGAGACTGGATGACCACTCTCGCTCGGTTCTTTAGCGTATAGGAGGAGTGAACCCTCTTGTTGTCAGTTGCATGGTCTTTGTGTGAGAAGGCGGCGCCGCGGCGCTCAGTCACATGGTCTTTGTATGGGAAAGCGCCGGCGGGAGTGTTTGCGGCTACTGCCGGGAGAGAGAGAAGACGCTAGTTGTGAGTTGCGACAGCGAGCCCGATCACATGAAAATGCGTATCTATACCACGAATGTTATTTCTCGTGCCATTTATACGCCAAAAATAGTTTTTGCGTGCATATGATACGCTCTTTATGGCGTGTAATACGCACGCACTCCTCACCCCTAATCCTAACCAAGTATTTTCAGTGCGTAGCATGCCTTCCCGACAGTACACAATCACTTGACAAAGTAACAGGAGGACAAAGTAACAGGAGTAACAGTGCAAAATTGTGCGATATGGCTTGTTGAGGCTTTTTTTTATTTGTTTACAAAGGTCCTAACTGTCAGTTTTGCCTGTTATGGAATGTATCACTATTTAATAATGTCTAAAGCCTAATGTTTAATATTTTTTGAAGTGCAATTTTGTTTCATTTTATTTATTAACAGACATTTATTTTGTTAACAGACACTAAGAGTCCATTGCTTTCATTGTTTTTGGTTGTTTTGTTCATTTTTTGGGATATTTAAAATGTTTTCCGTTTTCAATGTTTAATATTCTTTAGAAATAAAAGTTTATAGATCGTTGAAAAGGTGTACCTGCATTATTATGCCATTATAATTATATGAAATGAAAATGGTCTCAGAACGACAATATTATCGTTTATCGCGATAATTTCTTGGACAATTTATCGTCCAGCAAAATTTGTTATCGTGACAGGCCTAATGTGAACTACCTTTTCTTGTGCATTACGGTGATGAGAATGAGAATATCGGTGTATTGTGGTAATAAAAATGAGAATGTATTTCACTATCGTAACCTAAGTGATGAGAAGGAGAATATTTTTTTGTTACGGTGATGAAAACATATTTTTGCGTTACAGTAATGTGAACGTGTGGAAAGTGTGTTTTATTGTCATGAATATAACGTCACGATGCAGATTCACTCGTTTGTCTCTCTGACGCTCTGCAGATCAGCCAATCAAAGCACTTTAAATGTTTGTCATCAGCTGATGATGTCACATCCTGATGAGTGTTGGGTGGAGTCTCGCCGCTCCTCTCCACCAATCAGAGACGACCGAATGTGATGACATCATCATCGCGATCAGATTGTGTCGATGGTGTTTTCTTGTCCTCCGGAGATTAATCATTGTAAATAATGAGAATAAGATGAAGATTATGTGATTTACTAATATGATTCAGAGATCTATGATGATTGTGATTTTACACAGTAAACAAAAGCTGCTGTTCGTAACCTGTGTGCTTTCAGTGTTTGTGTGTGGTGAATTATGGGATTGTTCAGTAACTTTTTAAAAACTTTATAATGTCTAAAGCCAGAGTTGAGTATGAAGAAACTGTTTAAATACCAAAAAAACAGCTGATCAATATTATATACTATTATTATAAACTATATAGTTCATTTTAATTATGCATGTATATAAATACTTGTACAAATGCACATAAGTAATTAAATATTATTCATTTTATATGTATTTATGATTTAAATATGTCATATATATTATTTAAATTATAAATATATATATAACATGAAAATTGTAATATTGTGTGCATTTGTGCAAGTATATATTTATATATATATATGCATAATTTAAATTATATTTTAATTAATCAATATATAGAAATATAAAAATAATCATTTTTATTTTTTATATTGTATATGTGTATAATATTACATAAAAACATATCAAGATATGTCAACATTTACTTTGAAGGAACAGTATTAACATTAAAAATATATTTTTTGGATATTGTTGCTTGGATATACTGCTTGATTTTTTTCTCCAAAACAACAAATTTAGTTTTTTTGCTGTTTAAATTTGCTCAGTGAAAGCTGGCGGCTGACATTTCCCGGTGGCGATATGTTTTTTCCCAGGATGGTAGAGGAAGACTCATGAATATTCATTAGGGAAGTCATCCCTGATTGGTCTAATGACCTACACCTAACCCCACCCCTAAACCTACCCGTCACTGGGGGTCTTATGACCGCCATAACCCCGCCCCTAAACCTACCCGTCACTGGGGTTAAGTCCAATCAGGGATGACTACCCCAATGAATATTCATGAGTCTTCCCCTACCATCCTGGGAAAAAACATATCGCTTCCCGGTGTGATATTACAGAATTACTACAATCTTCCGGTTCCGGGGTATTAAGAGCAGAAACGCAAAGAAGCCGGAAGCTGGAGGAGGATGTGACGTAATTCTCTTTGAGGGCAGCAGGGGGCGCGCTTTGGCTCAAACATTTAATCTGTTATTTATACCTTTCACAAGAATTATGTGCTATGTACTTCGGACTGATCATTCACCTTACAAAAATCCTACAATTTTTTAAAGTATAATATAGTATTTATTATCTTTGGAAAAACTCCATATCCGTTAACAGAAATGGGAAAATAGTAGCCTACATGAATCATTACAAAATGATGTTGTTTTAAATTATGATATTTAAAACTCTTTGCTACACTTAACTTTATTATTTTAATAAATACATTTATTTTATTTTTACTCTAGCATCTGTGCTTTTTTGTGTACAGTTTATTTTGTTTATTTTTTCAATACTATTTTATTCTATCATTTTCATGTTCTTTTTTATTGAATACGTTTCTTGGAATAAGGTTAGAAAGTTATTTATTGAAATAAAATAATTTATAAACAGTATAGTTATCTGTTGGTCTTTTAAAAACGAGTTTGCGGAAGTGCAGCGCCGCCTGCCGGAGGACGGACGCACTGCGGCCACCGTAGCACTGATCGCGCGGGCTGCGCTGCCGTGTGTCGCGGTGCATGTCGGGCCGCTGGCGGTGGTGAGTATCCCAGCCTGCGCTGCTGCTGCTCCAGAGAGAATGATGGGATAGTGGAGGACACAGCAGCGCTGCACACACACACACTCAGACATTATTTACATTATTCTGGCGCTCTAACCGTCTATATGTGTGTTTACGCGCGTGTATGCGTGACTGTAAATGTGTGTAACACGAGGCCTGCGGCGGTGCGCGTGTCCGTGTTCAAGCGGACTATAAACACACTTACAAAAGTACTGTAATAATAACATAAGGTATAATGCTGGACGTTTGATATGCATCATCACAGTCCTGGATTATCACCGTACTCATATTCAAAGTTATGTACCTGGTGCACCCGGGTTCCTCAAACATACCATAACATAGATATCACATGGTAGTACTTTTGTTGTGTTTTGTGCAGCAGCACAAATATGGTTCTTTCAACATATTTTGGCAAAAATGCAAAATGTCTACTTTGTAAGAAAAAGTGGTGATTGAACGCGGCGAATTCACGTGACCAACTTGAAAACGAGCGAAATCTGCGCGGGGAACTCGCGATCACGTGGATTTCGCCCGCGAAAATTAGCTTAAAGTCCCCCTGTAGTCAATAACTGAATTCCTTAAAACTCATCTTTGATCACCAAAGTGACATATTTAAACGTTTTTTCTTTGAATTTTTCTTTTCCTCACGCCTTAAAATATCTTGAATGTAACTCGACACCCTCGCCTCATTTAGTATGCGCGGTTCTATGAATATGCAAATGAGCCCCGCCTCCACTCACTCACTCAGCTCAGAGATCCACTGGTTGACGATCACACGTTGATCTGATTGGTTACAAGGTAGTTTGTGACGTCAGAAACACCAGCGATTTCAAAGCGTGTTTTTGAGACTGTCTTTGGTTCACTGCAGTTTTAAGGAAGAAATACTCAGCAATGCTGTCGACTTATGAATTTACACATGGTTTGTCTTAAAGCAGATTAAAAACACCACATAGACACATAATAAACAACATTAAACGCTGGATTTTCACCACAGGGGTGAAACATTTTACGGACTGATTGAATGATGACACCATCTGTGTGGAAGCTCGTTTCCGCCACAGAATAATAATAAAAAAATTAATTGCGACTTTTATCTCTTGATTCTAACTTTTTTCTCTCTCATTTATGAGAAATCCTGACATTTTTCCCTCAGAATTTTGATAGAAACTCACAATTGCCAGTTTTGAATTCTGAAATAGTCACAATTAATTACCATTTTTATGTTTTATTTCGTGGCGGAAATGAGCTCCCATAGTATTATTGTTTTCAGTCCACAGACATACAAATGTTACAACTGTCGATCAACTATCCCTATAAACATACGAGTTCCATATAACATGAACTTTACGTTCCTCAGCCTATTGTTTGCATTCATTCGTTGCATTATTCACTCGACTGTGCTAAACACGTTTCCACATGCAGCGTGTGAACCGAACCCTACTCTCAGGAGGTTTCAGTGTGTTAATGAAGAGCATGTGACAGTGTTGTTGGCTGACTGTGTGTGTGTGTGTGTGTGTGTAGGATGATGGAGGGTTTGGGGCTTCAGGCCGTGGCTCTGAGCGACGGGTCCACCGCGTACATACAGCAGTCCATCAACGGTGAGACACACACTTCTGCTCACTAATATATACTGTATATATATATAAATCAATATATCATTTGCTAAAAGAAAACAAGGCACATAAAACCATTAGATTTGACTGATTTGTGACTATTTTCATTAATTTCTCATAATTAGTTAACGTGAACTATAAGCAATATATTTTTTACAGAATTTATTTATTTTTTTAACAATAGCTATACAATTATTTTGGATGCACTAGTTGTAATATGATTAAAATAAATAATACAATTGTTCATGTTAGTTCGTAGTGCATTAACTCATTTTAACAGATGCAACTTTTGATTTTAAAAATGTATTAGTATTGTCTATGCCATAAAATTGAATAACTACAATAAAATTGTCTGTATACTATTATGGTATTTATTAATATTTTATATTAGTGTTTATTTTTTACATTTCAACATTTTAGTGATTTTATGTGATTTTGTCTTTTTTATTTTAAATATTTCTAATTAGCTTTAATTTATATTTATTTCAGTTACAGTTTTAGCCATTTTTGTACTTCAACTAAACTTACTGGGTGTTCTATTCCACCTAATTTTATTACAGCAATAAAATTATGTTTTGTTACAATCAGTACAATAAATGAACATAAAATACTTTACAATTTTTCACATTGCTTGAAAATCTGCCTAATTGTAATTAAAATAATACTGAAATTGCAATTTTTTTAAATTAACCTAAAAAAATGCTAAAAATATATATTTTTTGTTTTTCGTTTGATTCTGTGATCAACGTTCCATACGTTAGCTGGAAATATGTAGCTTTACAATATGTAGAATTGCTGGAAATAGCTTTAAATTTTAATTTGTAGGATAATTTGATTTCTCAGGCCACGACCCCTTTAAATAAATTAAACGATCTAACTCAATCCAAACAAATAAAGATCTATAAACGATCTAGCGATATAAACAAACCAGTGTTGTTATTGTTAACCAAAACTATTGAAAATAATAGTCAGTAAGTGAAAGTCGAAAGAAAATATAAATATTGGATGAAAAACTTGTTGGTTAGAAAATGGCTAAATGTAAAATATAAATGAAAGCTAAATAAAAACTAATAAAAAAATAAAATAAAATAAAAAGCTTTTCTTACTTAGATTTTCTGTATTGTTTCCAGAAAATCTAAGTAAGAAAAGCAGTGTAATGTCTAATGGTAATGGTCAGAGTGTGTGTGAGTGTGTGTGTAACTCTGTGTGTGTGTGTGTGTGTGCAGACGGGAGTCTGGTGGAGGGAAACACGGTTCAGCTGGAGGACGGCACCACCGCCTACATTCAACACGTCACCGTCCAACAGAAAGGTATTACATCTAATATAATTAAAATAAATAATACAATTATCTATTGTTTGTTCATGTTCACTCGTAGTGCATTAATGAATTTGAACAGATTTGATTTTAAAACTGTATTAGTAAACAACCTTAACTAAATCGTTACCAGATGTTTTGTAATTCTCAATATTGCCATCAAATATTACTACTACCATAAAATTATTTGCATACTATTTATTGGTATTTTATATTAGTGTTTAGTTTTAGCATCTTAGAAATTTTATGTGATTTTGTCATTTTTACTTTATATATTTAGCTTTAATTTATATTTATTTCAGTTACAGTTTTAGCCATTTTAGTACTTCACCTGAATGAAGTGTAGTTGATGGTGATGAACCCGTGTGTGTGTGTGTGTGTGTGTGTGTGTGTAGAGTCGCTGGCGTTCGAGGACGGTCAGGCCGTACAGCTGGAGGACGGAAGCACGGCGTTTATTCACCACACGCCTAAAGGTGCCGCTCGAGTACACCATCTCTGAACGCGTTTGAGCTCTGTGCACGTTTGACCTCTGACCTCTGTGTGTGCCAGAAGGGTTCGGGCCCGGCGCCGTGGAGGCGGTTCAGCTGGAGGACGGCAGCACCGCGTACATACACCACCAGATGAACACGGACCCCGACGCCATCGGCGCGCTGGAGAGCTACGCTAGCAAGGTCTGACGCCGACACCACACTCGCCACATCATACCGTCGTTTTAGATGTGCTTAACTAATGTTTGATTTGATGTGGCACAGCTGACGGGGTCAGAGGTCGAGGTCGATGAAAACACAGAGAACACAAACGGGGAGCAGACCAGCATACAGGTATGACCACAGACTGTGGAAAACACTGGGCGTAGTGTGTGTGCCGTCACCCGTAGTGTTTCTGAAGCCCGAAGTGGGCGGAGCCGGTCGTCGCCATCTTGGCAGCATCACTCCCGGATGCGATATTTGTTTTCCCAGGATGGTAGGGGAAGACTCATGAATATTCATTAGGGAAGTCATCCCTGATTGGTCTGATGACCTAGCCCTAACCCGCCCTAAACCTACCCATCACTGGGGTTAAGACCAATCAGGGATGACTTCCCTAATGAATATTCATGAGTCTTTCCCTACCATCCTGGGAAAAAAAATATCGCCTCCCGGATAAACAAACTGATGCACAAACACAGATTTAGGCACTATTGTAACCTCATTTTCCTTGCATGCACATTTTAAAAAGTGAATGTCATTTCATTTGAATAAAAGATGCGCTGCTTGATTTGGTTTATATTTGCTCATTGCGCCCTCTTGTGGACACAGGAGACACTACTGTTTCCTTCTAACATTAAGAATTCAAATATAATTCGAATTTTGCTAATATTTAAGCAAGAAATGTCAGCTCAATTTTATAAGAAAGAATTCAGCTTTTCAGCCATTTTGACAGCCAGTGTGTGTGTGTGTGTGTGTGTGTGTGTCAGCTGATGTTCGAGGGGAAGGTGTGGAGCTCCAGTAAAGCTCCGCCGGTCGGAGAGAAAAGCTTTCGCTGTGGACACACCGGCTGCGGACGCTTCTACACCACAGCACACCATCTGAAGGTACACAGCCTTCCCACAATGCACTGGGGTTGATCAGTTGATCAGTCTTAAGGGAAATTACACTTGAGGTGCTTTATGCAAGCAGGCGCAGTTCTTCAGCACTCACAGATGTGTGTGTGTGTGTGTGTGTCGCAGGTGCACGAGCGCTCTCACACAGGCGATCGCCCGTACAGGTGTGACGTGCCGTCCTGCGGGAAGGCGTTCGCCACAGGCTACGGGCTGAAGAGCCACTTGCGCACACACACCGGAGAGAAGCCCTACAAGTGCCCCGAGGACATGTGCTACAAGGCCTTCAAGACCTCCGGCGACCTGCAGAAGCACGTGCGCACACACACCGGTACGAGCCGTCCTCGCTCAGGGCTGGGGTCGAGGTCGGCACTTCCTGAATGGCCTTGATACCACTGAGTCTTGTTTCGGTACCTGAGGGGTTAATCTTGAGCCAATAAGCATGAAGCATGCGTGATGCGGCCAGATCAAGAGCGTGTGATTGGCTGTGGCGAGGCGTCAGGGAAAAACACTGGTTTACGCCGGCTTGACTCAGATGTGAATCGGGCCTAGTCCTTTAGCGGTTTAATATTCTCACTTTGACAGCATTTCATCTGAGAGAAACTTTCATCACATCACAGAAGAAGAACCCGTCAAAATAAAAGTCTGGTAAAGAAACTGCGATAGAAATATATTTTATAATATATATAATATATTTACTCTTGTACAGTATAATAATGTAATACTACTACTACTAATAATAACAATAGAATTATTATTAAAAGTTGAACAAAATTTCTTTCATGTTATAATTTTAACAGTAATTATACTTATTAACACTTATTTGCCAAAAAATTAAAGAACAAGCTTGTTCTACATAGAATAAAAAATAAAACATTTCATAAGGCCCGATTTATTGTATTACAAATTCATAAATTAAGGTGTTTTTATGAATTTAATTAATTAGATATGCTTTTGATTAAACCATTAAAATGGAATATAGACTAAATATAACAGAAAGCACAGAACAGGGAAAAAATAAAATAAAAACATTAAGAAAGTAATGTTAAAAGTAAACTTAATAAATTGCTGTTAAATTGAACAAGTTTAATGATTTCAATTAATTACACGTGCTTTTTGATTGATAAAATGTAATTTAACCATCCAGAAAAAAAAAAAAAAAAAAAAAAAAAAATGAAATCCAGAAAAGTTGATAACTCGCATTAAACTAGGAATCTTATAAAGTGTGCGTTTGCGGCATCAACCGTTTAGCTGTCTTGTTTTTCCCCTTCTTCACATTAATGCTAACGTTATCTGTTCATGAAATTGTTATCGGGAAAAAAACGTTCGTTCAGGAGCCGGTCTCGAGGTCTTGTATCGGTGTCGCAGTGTGTGCCCGATCCCCAGCCCTGTCGAGTGAGTGTACATCTCCGCAAGCTGTGCTCTCTCTCTCTCTCTCTCTCTCAGGCGAGAAGCCGTTCAAGTGTCCGTTCGAGGGCTGCGGACGCTCCTTCACCACCTCCAACATCCGCAAGGTGCACACGCGCACGCACACGGGCGAGAGGCCGTACCTGTGTCCCGAGCCGTCCTGCGGGAGAGCCTTCGCCAGCGCCACCAACTACAAGAACCACATGAGGATCCACACAGGTAACACTATAGTGTTAGTGTTAGTATATATAGTGTAACGCAGATATAAAGTGTTCCGATCGAAGATCACAGCAACATTCCCATGTTTTAGATTCCGCGTTTGAGCCAATCGGTCGAGTCACAGATTCAATGACTCGTTTATAAACATCTGCCTTATTCTTGAGTGAATCAGCCGTGTGAACGAATCGTTTGAATCAATGACTCGCTTATTATTAAGATCTCTTGCCTTAGTTTCATGTTTAAAAGTATAATTTTTCCCCCTGAAGAATCCAAATTTAAGAATATGTTTAAGATCTGCTGATCTTACTTCCTTACATAATAACACATGAAAAACTAAGGTGAATTACACTGTATTGGGCATTCAAGGTGACAGCTGTCTAAACATTGTAATAGTCAGGGGTCTTGTTAGTCTTTTATCTTCCAACTAAGAGTTGGACTGTGTGTGAATGTTACCTAGTCTAAGGTCTCGTGACCATTTGTTGTTTATACCATCTTTGATCTTCCAACTAAGAGCTGAACTGTGTGTGACTGTTACATAGTCTTAGTTCTCGGGACCATTTGTGTTTATAACATTTGGGGAAGTCAGTCGGGGGCAATTGCCTCTATTGTCTTTAGATGATTAGATTTAGTGGTTACCTCTAAGGCTGTGTGTATGTTTAGCACCTTTAAGGACAGCCCACTGAAAGGCCTATAAAGAAACCATGTAAAGTTTGTTAGCCAGAATGATTTGGGAAGAACTGCAGCCGCGTACAGCGAAGTCCTCAATAAAGAATAACTTTGTTTGAACGTGATCCCCAACGTCTCCTGGTCTCTTGCTTCGACGAAGAAAAAGTTTTCAACAATTTGGTGCCGTGAACCCGGATGGAGAAAAAGGAAACTCAAAGAACTTCAAGCTCAAAGACCTGAATCCAGATTGAAACAGCAAACTCAACAAAAGATCTGCTTTCCAGACTGCATCTTTTGGAATCCAGAGCGAAACTTCCAGCTAAACAAAGATTACCAGACTGAATCTTTCCAGCTTCCTCCAGATTGAAACTTCAAGCTCAAAGATCTCAAAGCCTGACTGAGTTACAGAATCTTCCTTTACTACCAAGGGTTGGTGAGTTTCACTTCATTCAAAGAACCGCTACAGACCAGTATATGTGTTTTTTCCTCTGCGCCGTTCAGAGAAGAGTTAACAGACAGCTGCAGGGTTTTGTTAACTAAGTTATCCTCTAAAAAAAGTTTTGTTTAGAGATGAAAGATACCCTCTGCCCGTCAGGGAAGATTAACAGTACAGGTTAATATTGTGTACCCTTTGCTTTAGGCAGAGAAGAATTAGCTTTACGTGCTAGTTATTTTGGTTTTATCCTCTGTTTTTGTAGGCAGGGAAGATTTTAGCATATGTGCTAATATTTTGGTTTATCCTTTGCTTCAGGCAGAGAAGAATTAGCTTTACGTGCTAGTTATTTTGGTTTATCCTCTGTTTTTTTTTGTAGGCAGGGAGGTTAAGTGTGAAGTGTTGGTCATTTGGAAAGTTAACAATAGTTAAGCTGTGTTAACAAGTGTACCCTCTATTGTAGACAGTAGAGAGAAGTTTTAGTTTTTTTGTTTATTGTGTGGTAACAAAGAAAACTCAGAAATGTTTAGAAAAAATGCCAGACTGATCCCCACAACGGAAAAAGGTGGCTTTGCGACTCCATCGTGGTCAGAAAGCGAATTCAAAAATATTTTAAGAGAACAAATGGACACTATAGTCACTGAAAAAGTTAGACAGGAACTAACTCAGAAATATGAAATTCACCCAGACAAAACTTGGTCAGTAGATGAGTGTAAAAAGGTGCTTGGAGCAAGCATCCGCAAAAACAATATGAAGGGCATTATTTGTGTTCATAGAGAATTCGTCTTAGCAAAAGCCACAGAACAGTCTAAGCGCAACTCAGAGCTAGAGAAACAGGTAAATGAGCTACGTGCTAGAATATCTTCGTTGACTAAGAAATTGAGCCGCAACAAAGCTATAGAAAAAACTGATGTAGAAGTTAGTCAGCCAGATAACATTTACCCTGACTTACAAGCTTTTTTTGAAACAGATGTAGCCATCCAATCAGTAACTGATAAGCCAGTAGATTCAGTGAAGGTGTGTGGCGCTAGGAGAAGGTCTCAGGGAATTGAGGGAACTGAAAGTGTTCCTCTCAACTCTTCTGTTGTCCAAGTACAAACTGTTGCCAAAGCGCTAGGACCCAAAGATATCGAGAGACTATCCCAGAGCTTACCCTCAGCACGCACAGAATTTTCTGAATTTAGAAGAGCATTGATCAGTAAAATGCGTCTTTATGACATGTCGTTGCCAGAAGTTACACAGCTGATGTCACAAATTCTAACTGAATCTGAATTCAACAGTTTTGAGTCTGCTGTTACGTCTGAACTACAACATGCCAGTAAAGGCGATTTGAAAGAAGGTGTTTTGAAAATCCTAAAGAATCTCTTAGGACCCAAAATAGACTGGTCAAAAGTTACTAGATGTGTACAAAAGAAAGGAGAGACTATAAGTGAATACACTGAAAGATTTTCTCAGGCAGCTGCCACGTACAGTGGAATAGTGGAGGATTCTGAAAGTGTACTAGATGATAGAGGAGCTCTAATCCGTATTTGGGCAGATGGTCTTATAGCTGAATACAGATCAGCCTTGCCATTCCTACATGTTACATGGGCTAACGAAACTCTCAGAAGTAACCTAGACAGGTTAGCTACATGGGAAAGGGATGCTGATGTTAAAACCCAAGTGAGAATAGCAGCAGCTACGTTTAACCCAATGAAACAAGACAATAGATGGACTAAAAAAGAAAGCACATGCCACTACTGTGGAAAATCAGGGCATTGGGAGAAAGAATGTAGGAAGAAGTTGCAAGATAATAAAAGAAATAGAATGCATAATTCTGCTCCTTCTCAACCTGCCTACAATCCTGATGTAGTTCAGCAAATGTCCACTGAAACTTTAGGGCAACTCGCTCAGGCTCTTCTAAGAGCACAAAAAGAACAGGAAAAAAACTAATTGTTGGGGCTGTGAGTAGCTACCTTTCCCCTGTAATCCATCATAATGACAAAAGAATTTTTGTGAAAGGTAGCATAAAAGAAAAAGAGATTGATTTTTTGCTTGATACAGGCGCAGAGATTACAATAATTCCTACAAAATTGGCTAAAGGTTTAGACATCCCGTACAAGAAAACCAAACTTTCTTTAACTGGCGTAATAGGTGAAGATTCTGTTTTGTATGAAACCCCGCCCATAGAGGTACAATTTGGCCCGAAAACTCTGACTACAAAATTGCTATGTGCTCCATTGAATACAGGTGCAATTTTAGGCATGGATCTTCTGAGACAAGTACATCTAACTTTAGACATGTCCTCAGAATCTGCTAGCATTAAAATTTCCTCAGCACACGTTTCTACCAATAATGCAATCCCTCCAGAGTATGCTTTCTTACTGAATCATCCAATTTGGGCTAATGACAAGGATGATTGTGGTTTATTGACAGGTGTAGAACCAGTCAAATTGACAGGAACTCCGCCCCCGGTTACCAAACAGTATCCAATCAGTAAGGAAGCCATACAGGGAATCAAACCTATTGTAGAAAAGCTGCTGACGCAAGGAGTGCTAGTTAAAACCAACAGTCCCTGTAACTCACCCATATGGCCAATCAAGAAATCCAATGGAACATGGAGACTTACCATAGACTACAGAGTAGCCAATAAAAACATTGATAAAATCACCCCGCTAGTGGCAGATCCATCTACAATTTGTAATGGCTTACCATTAGATTGTAAGATTTTTTCAGTAATTGATATGTCTAATGGATTCTTTTCTGTACCATTGCACTCTGACAGCCAGCCATGGTTAGCTTTCACAGTTGACCATGAACAATATCAGTGGACCCGATTGGCCCAGGGATTTCAAAACTCCCCGACCATATACCATCAGGCTGTCAGACGTGATTTGTGTGACCCAGAATGTCCAGTAAAACAGTCCACTATGATCCAATATGTCGATGATATTTTGATTGCCTCAACAGACCACGAGGTACATCAAACTGAATTGGCATCATTGTTGGACTATTTGCATAAAAAAGGACACAAATGCAGCTTTCACAAAGCTCAAATTGCTAAAAAGCAAGTCACATTTCTGGGTCAAACAATTGGTGCAGGAAATAGATCTATTACACAGGATCGAGCGGCTTCAGTCAAAGCCATACCTCCGCCTACTACCATTAAAACACTACGCTCATTTTTAGGAACTGCAGGTTACTGTAGACCGTGGATTGAAGAATATGCCTCGATTGCTCAGCCTCTCTATGACTTGTTGAAAGGCCATGGTAAAGATTCAGATATTGTTTGTATGGAAGAGCTTCACCTCAAAGCATTCAATGATTTGAAGAGAGCACTATGTCAAGCACCAGCATTAGGAATTGCCCAATCTAATAGACCCTTTGTGCTTTATGTCCATGAACACTTGGGCTTTATGACTGCATGTCTAATGCAAGATCATGGGGGCAGTTTACGTCCAATTCATTACTATTCTGGTAAACTTGACATAGTAGCTCAAGGTATGGGACCATGCCTCAGAGCAGTACAGGCAGTTCATCTAGCGCTTCAGGCTTCATCAGCAATGGTGTTAGGTCAGACGGTAAATGTAAAATGCCCTCACGCAGTGTCCGCACTAATGAATCAAGCAAAAGTCACTTCTGTCACTTCCTCTCGTTGGGGAAATTGGTTAACTACTCTCACAGCCCCGAACATTGTTTTACAGCGTGCACCAGTCACGAACCCCTCCTCATGTATGATGTCTGCAATGACTGAAGTTGTGTTAGAGGATGAAGGCGAAATGACTCATGATTGTGTTACGCTTACATACGCAGCGACAAGTGAAATAGCAGAAACTCCCATAGAAAATGCAGAATTTGAGTTGTTTGTTGATGGTTCAGCTCAAGTAATTGAAGGGAACAGACGAGCAGGTTATGCAGTAACGTCCACCACTGAGGTGGTAGCTTCAGGTCGTCTTCCAGATCATTTTTCAGCTCAGGCTGCAGAACTGGTAGCTTTAACTAGAGCATGCACACTAGCTTCAGGATCAGTTGCAAATATCTACACAGATTCCAGATATGCTTTTGGGGTTATTCATGATTTTGGCATCATTTGGCAAAGCAGACAGTTTCTAACTTCTGCTGGATCCCCCATTAAGCATGCTGAATTAGTGAAAGATCTTATGTTTGCCATGAAACTTCCAAAGAAATTAGCGGTGATCAAAGTGAAAGCACATCTCACAACTAACACTACAGAAGCTAAAGGTAATGCTCTTGCAGATGTAGCAGCTAAACAGGCTTGTTTCTATGTAACTGTACAAGTGTGTTCAGGTAGTACAGCACAGAAGACAATTCTGCCCCCTGAATCTATCATTGATTTGTACAAAGATGTTCCTCTATATGAAGCATGGACATGGTTAGACAAAGGAGCCACCGTTGATTCATCTGGCTGCTGGACCAAAGGGGGGAAGTATGTTGCTCCCGAATCACTGCTGCCATATTTGGCTCAACAAATACACAATTTGGGTCACAGTGGTCCAGCAACGATGAATCACAGGTTCTCAAATCAATGGTGGAATCCAAAATTCAGAAATGTTTGCACAGAAACAGCCAAAAGGTGTGTTACATGTCAGAAAAATAATGATGTACCAGCAGCCATTACACCAGCAGCACATACCCCAGCTCCACCAGGACCATTTCGTCATTTGCAAGTTGATTACATTTCGTTGCCTCGTTGTAAGGGAAAAACTGACGTTTTGGTAGTAATAGACAAGTTCTCAAGATGGATTGAAACTTATCCAACAGGGCGTGCTACCGCTGCACATACTGCTAAATGTCTTGTCACTGATTTCATTCCCAGATGGGGTTTACCAGATTGCATTGACTCAGATCAAGGTACACACTTCACAGGACAGGTAGTTAAAGAAGTGTCTAAAATGTTGAAGATTAAGTGGAATCTGCACTGCCCCTACAGGCCACAAGCATCAGGACAGGTTGAACGATCAAACAGAACAATCAAAACCAGGCTAAGCAAAATGCATCAGGAAGGAGTACCATGGGTCGAAGCACTGCCAGCAGTACTGTGTAGTATGAGAGCGTCACCTAACAGATCAGTAGGACTGAGCCCTCATGAAATTATTACAGGACGCCCAATGCAGATGCCAGGTGTGATTGATCTTAGAAATGCTGATGTACACATTGCCTCAGATGCCCTGATTGCTTACTGTGAAAACCTCACAAAGGCAGTACAGAGTGCCAAAGAGAGAGTTGAGTCTTGTTGGCAGACTCCACCAGAAGGTGGACACACAATCGTCCCAGGTCAATGGGTCATGATAAAGTCATTCAAAAACAAACCATTAGAGCCTAAGTGGCAAGGACCACATCAAGTTATGTTGATTACAGCAGCTGCAGTATTGTGCCAGGGAAGGAAAACCTGGACTCATGTGTCACATTGCAAAGTGGTTCCTCCCCCTACAGGGATAGGATAGGACACATGGACCAGTGAGGAGCCCAGGAAGAACTGGAAGCAACAGGCTTTCGGGGGCCAACCCTGTGGTGAAGATTCCCTTATAGGCCCTTCCCAACCATAGTCTCTCCTCACCTCACTGTTCCTTTTAGGTGTCTCATAAATTAAGAAATAGGGAAAGAAGGAACCACAATTAGCAGACTCAGATTGAATAGATGATACAACCCTAATGTTTGTAGTCTTTACAATGAATACTGGTCTGTTGCAGTTGTTCTTTGTTTGTTTGTTTTTAACCATATGCACTGACCCACACACCTGCATATACCCAACCTCCAGAAAACAACTAGACCAACTGCAGAGACTACAACCAACACAGAAGAAGAAAAAAAAAATAAAAATACACAACGCAGAAAACTCATCTACGGGAACTTCAGTCATCCAGCAACATGATCAAGATTGCCTTAATACTAACCATCATGGACATAGCGCAAAGTGTAGACCCCAGAAACAACATATTCTTAGAGCTGATGAATATGTCAAGAAATGCCTTGTTTGCTGGAAAGAACGTTTGCATGCCACATGCACCTTCAGTAGGAGCCGGAATCCCATGGGTTGCACACCCTCTGTCCAAATGTGACACGTGTACCTTATTCGATCGTCAGAACAGTGGATTAGACAAAAAGGATACATGTCACAACGTAACCATTCCTCCAGCTTCTCAGTGTTGCATTCCTGGACTACCATCCTGCAACCTAACTTCAGCTACTCCCATCATGACAGATCTACTCCTGCCAATGATGTTCCACTGGTGCATGGAAAATTATGCTCCAGCATCGACTCCACTGGGTGAGATTCCTCGTGAACGTTGCAGTTTTGTGATTGAAAGAGGAACAGATGATTCCTATGTGTACGTTACTACTACAGAGAAGAAACAGGAAAATGACTTAAACGAGTGTCTCTTCAGGAACCCATCCCTACCGAAACTTTTTGCAATAAATCAGTGGTGTATGATTCCTCCACCAACTGGCACTTTTTGGTTATGTGGAACTTCTGTCTACAGCATCCTACCCAGCCAGTTCAACGGCAGGTGCACCTTGGTTTATGTTCTGCCAGCTATCAGAGAAAACACACACTACACTCCAAGCTCTCCACAGTTACAAGATTCAGCTCCTTCTACCAACAAAGATGGCTGCATTCCAGGACTCACTTGTGTTCAAACGTGGTGGTCAAGAACTCTTGGAGCCTTAATCCCATCGTATGGTGTCATGCAGGCTCTCGATCAAGTCAGAAGCCTGTCGGATTCTGTACAGAAATTGGCCAATGATACGGCTTTGGCCCTGGGCAACATCACGAACGCTCTCGCTTCGCACAAGATAATGATCTTACAGAACAGAGTAGCCTTGGATTACATTCTTGCAACACAAGGAGGAGCCTGCACCATTATCGGCCCTGAGTGCTGCACTGGGTTAATGGATCCAACAGAGAACTTAAACAAAATCCAACAAGACATTCTTGATCTTTCAACAAAATTACACCAGATGACTGAAGACAATTCTTCATGGTTCGGAAACTTGATTGGTAAACCCTGGCTGTGGATTAAAGAAATAGCAATTCTGCTGTTGTTTCTCCTACTGGCATTCTACGTATGCTTCCACAGTATCAAGTGTTTCATTCAACGAATGACTCACACCTCGCACGAGAAAATGACTGATTCAACCATAAAAGAATATTACCCGTAAGACTTCACGGACTCTAAGTGCATGTTTGTTTCTGTGTCAACATGCAATTACAGAAAATCAACACAGAACATATGCTATGTGCCTGTACCTTTTTCAAGTTACAAGAATGAACATATGCGATGTGCCTGTAACTTACACCAGTTACAAGAATTAACTTTATGTGTTTAAATTTGTATTTTGTGAGAGTTTTTAAGAACTCTCAAACGGGGGACTGAAGAATCCAAATTTAAGAATATGTTTAAGATCTGCTGATCTTACTTCCTTACATAATAACACATGAAAAACTAAGGTGAATTACACTGTATTGGGCATTCAAGGTGACAGCTGTCTAAACATTGTAATAGTCAGGGGTCTTGTTAGTCTTTTATCTTCCAACTAAGAGTTGGACTGTGTGTGAATGTTACCTAGTCTAAGGTCTCGTGACCATTTGTTGTTTATACCATCTTTGATCTTCCAACTAAGAGCTGAACTGTGTGTGACTGTTACATAGTCTTAGTTCTCGGGACCATTTGTGTTTATAACATTTGGGGAAGTCAGTCGGGGGCAATTGCCTCTATTGTCTTTAGATGATTAGATTTAGTGGTTACCTCTAAGGCTGTGTGTATGTTTAGCACCTTTAAGGACAGCCCACTGAAAGGCCTATAAAGAAACCATGTAAAGTTTGTTAGCCAGAATGATTTGGGAAGAACTGCAGCCGCGTACAGCGAAGTCCTCAATAAAGAATAACTTTGTTTGAACGTGATCCCCAACGTCTCCTGGTCTCTTGCTTCGACGAAGAAAAAGTTTTCAACACCCCCAACATTTCTTATTTGTATTTTCGAAAAATATTTACAACAGTCTCATAACATTATTTAATGCAGTTATTGTTTTTCAGTGTAAATTAATTAATGTGATTGGTAACAGCACTATAGTGTCTCATTCTAATTTAATTTATTCATCAAATCAAATTTGAGGATTTAAAATAAAAGATGCATCATACGTTTAATAAGATTGGGAGGGGGATATATTATGAATATATATAATATTAATTTTAGCGTTAAAAATGGCCGATAAATAATGGATTGTTTAATATGATAGGAATCATTTCAAAAAAGGAAAATATAGTTAAGTGAAACATGTGCAGTGCAAGTCTGTCATATAGGCGACATAAAATTATGATGAGAATATCATTATAATTGAGTGTTTGGGACATGGATTTTAATGGTGAGACTTTCGTTTATGTAATCAGGCTCTCAAAAATTATATAAAAACTTGGATTTAGATTTATATAATAATATAATATAAATATCAAGAATTATCGTATTGGCCAAAATCTTCATATCGGTGCACAAATATGCAGATTTAAATATGTCAAAGCTGCAATATTGCTTCAGAATAAATTATATTTACACCACAAAAAAAAAAAAAATCCGGACAAGCAACTTTTAAAAAAAAGTTTTTGTTTAGTCAAATTGTATTCAATGAAAACTTAGTCACATTTTCATCATGCTGCATGATGGCTAAATTGACAATCCCGATTATTTTACTCAAAATTAAAATCAATTATAATGCATAGAAATTTATTTTAACATTTCATCAGAATTATTGCACTTTCACCTATAAGCACAAATCAAGAAAACGTCAACTCGTACGCATGGTTTATTTGACCTCATCTAGTTTTCTGATTTATAATAGGCTATTTATCATATACAGTGAAAACAAGAAACTTTAAAAAACCTATATTAAATTCCTAGTAATCCAATAGTTCCAAATTACTTTAGTGTTTGTATTGTCACACACAGCAAGTAAGTGCATTTATTCAGCGAACACAGTCGTAAATAGTCGAGATTCATGTTTAGATTTATTAGAGTTCGTCACTGAGAAGCTTTGACAGCAGATTTAGTCACACAAACAGCGCAAGCAACACTTTCATTTAAGCAGAATATCTCAAATGAAGATCGCTGAACTCCAGTTTACTTGTTTGTCTGCCAGATTGCAAATACTAAGTAAAACACCGGGTAGAAAACCTGCTCTAGTAACAGAAAAGCTCTGATTGGGGGATTTAAATTCTTGAAATCTGGCAACCGTGAGCATGAAAGCTCGTAGCGTTTTGTTAAAAACAGCCTCGTCTCCTATTCTACTCAACAAAACAAAACGTTTTTTTTTGTTTAACTACATTTCAGTCTCGACATTTTTCGTCAACGTTATTTTACGTTGATGTAGTCGCAGTTATCGTTTTAATGACGTTGGTGTCGCCTCGTCTTGATCATGGAAAAAAAGGTGGTCGACGAACATTTTTCGTCATATATTTCGATAACGTCACTCGAAATCCTGTCATTCCAATAGGAAATCGCGTGAATTTGCGCAATTGCGAAAACATTCCCCACGCAGATTTGTTCGTGTTCTAGTTCGCTGCTTGATTTGAAAGTGAGCGGTGCCTCATACGTATTGACAAAAGCTAAACAGTATTGTTATTGCTAACTAAAACTATTAATTAAAATTAATTTAATTAATTAATTAAATCTTTGGGTAAACACTAACAGTGAATCGATACGGTTCTTAGCTTTCTGATTTGATTTGCAAATTCAGAACGATTCGATTTGTAATTTTAAGTGCATTCATATGATTATTTTCCAACTAACTCTTTTAACGATGTTCAGGTGAGAAGCCGTATCTGTGTACGGTTCCCGGCTGTGGGAAGAGCTTCACGGAATATTCCAGCCTTTATAAGCATCACGTGGTCCACACACACTGCAAGCCGTACACCTGCAGCCACTGCGGGAAGACCTACCGACAGACGTCGACGCTAGCCATGCACAAGCGCACCGCGCACGGAGACTTCGACACCGCCGAGGACGGTGAGAAACGCTTTCTGCGTTATCTAAATTTTGGGGCGAAGAAGTTTGCAAAGAACAGTTTTGTGTGTGTAGACGCAGAGGTTTTCGAGGCGCCCGAGCAGAACGAACGCGATGGCGAGGTTACCATGGAAACGGACGACATCCTCAGCTCACACCTGCAGGTCCTCGGCACGGCCGTCACCATGGTAACCCGGGACGGAACCACCATCGCCGTCCCCGCGCAACAGGGCCGCACCGGGCGGCACGTCACCATGGTTACAGACGGCAAAGAGATGCAGCAGGTGGGTATTATGGGATGGATAAGGGTACTGCATGGTTATCAGAGCTCAAGTCATTCACTCGTCTTTGCGTTCGTCCTGCAGGTTGCCATAGTAACGTCAGACGGCATCATGACTGAAGGGAACTCGTCGCCGTACCAGCAGGTGGCGCTTCTCGCAACGGAGAACGGCACGCAGATTGCAGTACAGGTCAATACGAAACATGGATAATTACAATTTGCCTTTATATACCTCAAACTAAATGTGCATCAGTGGTTTTGAGTATAAATAAATATCTTAAAATTATTGAGGTTTGTTTAAAGTGAGATTATCTGACTGTCAACTGTATGTTACAGTTAGAAGATCAGCAGACATTAGAGGAGGCG
This sequence comes from Scardinius erythrophthalmus, assembly GCF_964197995.2. NCBI lineage: Eukaryota > Metazoa > Chordata > Actinopteri > Cypriniformes > Leuciscidae > Scardinius > Scardinius erythrophthalmus. The sequence goes on from NC_138234.1 coordinate 1,606,344, forward strand.
ATCACCATGGCAACAGCAGCGATTCAGCACAACGGACTGACCTCAGATCAGTGACAGCTGAAAAACACAGACGCCTTTTTAATGTTTAGTTCATTATTTTTACCTGCTTTGAGCCAGTAGAAGTCAAACATGACGAAAATAAAGATGTATATTTGTTAATAAATAAGCTTTATGTGGAATGTGGTTTTTGAGCTGTTAATCCGTCGAAACACTACGAAAACTAGTCATTAAACAATATTATTTTAATTAAAAATACATTATGTCCTTATGATAACGGAAGTACTTACTGTTTTTCTCTTGTATATCGTGAACAGCTGCGCAGGATAGTATCAGCTGTCACAAAAATAATTAAGATTTTGTTTCTTGTATTTTAATTTTGGTTGTTTAATGTGAGGACCATCCCATATGTGTAGCAACATGGAGTTCAAGAAAAAAACACCAACTTTAATAATCCTAGATGCATTTCTAATGGTAAGTTTTCCACTGTGGTAAAAGGCCGTTAAAATACGCGCGGTTTTTCACAATAGACGGTTTGAATGGTTTTGATTTGAATCGCCCGTGTCGTCTAACAAATCAGTGAGGCCTGGATTGACGTTAATTAATCATTACTATTGTAGTTATTTAAACAAACAGCGTAATGATATTTAGTTACTCACCTAAATCCATATTTATTGTTAGTTAGTACTGTACTGTCACCAGCAGAGGTCAGCAGCGTCACTCTGTCCACGCGATCAGTGTGTTTGACGCGGCGGAGCTCAAACTAGAAGCACAACAATAGTTCATTCCTCAGATTATAATCACTGAACGAAGAGTGTACAGAAACTTCTCAATCTGTTTACTAACAGACCCTCGAAAAAAAGAACATAAACACACATTTACGTATCTAAATGAGGACATCCACACAGTAGAGACTATGTATTTAATGATTAAATGACTCCAGTGAAAACTAACCAGTGTTATAGTATAATTTATACACTATTATAGTATTTATTCATATTTTGAATTAGCATTTATATTTTCATTTTCCATTTTAGTTATTGGGTTGTGCTTATCATATATGTATATGTAATTTATTTATATTTTAGTTCAGTTTTAGTTTATTTCCATTTAGTAGTTTTAGTGCTTCAACTTAATCTTAAGTTAGTTGCCAAGGCAACATTTCAGTTTCAATAGTGGTGTACTTCCAAAAACACCTCCCTTCTCTTTTTAAGATGTTTTCCATTACATTTCCTGTAAGTATAGATCTATAGACACTGTGAATTTGAGTTGAATGTGCTGTATTTCCGTGTTTTACTGCAGTTCACACACACACACACACACACACACACACACTCACGCACGCTGAGTTGTTCTCAGTTCTCCCTCGGCAACAGTCTCTTATTGGCTGAGCCGCTGTGACGTCAGCCAATGACAGGGGGAGGGGGACTTTGGGGTTTCCTCCTCTAAACTGACTGGAAACACCAGTGTGTGTGTGTGTGTGTGTGTGTGTGTGTGTGTGTGTGTGGGTGGAGGAGAGGAAGTTAATCCGAAGACACACCCTGACTACAAACACACACACACACGATTGCTGGTGTTTTGGTGAAGCAACACAAATAAATTCTTTAATTACTGTTAAAATCTGTTCTCTAGAACATTCTGAGTGAGAGAGAGAGTGTCTCTACGTGAGTGTGTGTAAGAGAGCGAATGTGCGCCAAGTAAAGTGCCTTTAACTCTGTGTGTGTTTAGTCGTTCGGCTCTTTTAGCCCTTTTTAAGTTTGTAAAAACAAGCGGCAGAAACAGGAAGTGCTCTGAGTTCTGGGCTGATCTCTTCCTGTCACTCCAGTGATCAAATCAATCAACAAACTTAAGTCCAGAGTCTCAGTTGTTGCTGTTTCGCAGCTCTGGACACGTACACTGCTTCTCTTACGCAGTATTTTTGTCTTGTTTCCATTCCAAATATCAAAGAATTCTTGAATCGAGAAGCATTTACTAGTAAAATAAGATATTATGTCCTGTTTTTCCGAGGGAATTAATCAAAATTAAGTGAGTTTTTACTTAAAACAAGTAAAATTATCTGCTAATCTTACTGTTTTCTGAGGGAAAAAAATCTAAATGATCTGCCAAAATAATGTTAATTCAAATGGAAACAAGATTATTTTTCTTCTTACCCCATTAGCAGATAATTTTACTTGTTTTAAGCAAAAACTCACTTAATTTGGAAATATTTCCCCAGAAAACAAGACTTAATATCTTATGACATTTTACTCATCTAGTAAACGCATCTCGATTCAATAATTTTTCGATATTTGGACTGGAAACAAGACAAAAATACTGAGTAAGAAAAGCTTTTTTTGCAGTGTAACTGAGTTATCAGTTCCTTAACGCTTTAGCTTTACATTTTATATAGTATTTATTAATATTTTGAATTATGTTTCATTTTGTATTTTCATTCTTTAGAAATACTTAGAAACTTGTGTGTGTGTGTGTGTCTCATTTAGACTCTTTGTGTGAAGGGTTAACGTCGTGAGCCGAGGGACTGTTTGGATTGAGATGAGGGTTTGTTTGGGTTGTGTGAGGATATGGGGGCAGGGTGTGTGTGTGTGTGTGTGTGTGTGTGTGTGTGTGTGTGTGTGTGTATCGACAGCTGCTGGTTGAGTTTCCCGGGAACTTCAGGACAATGAGACTCTATGAGTGAAACAGCTGCCAAACACGTCAACGCCACTAAATCACTTCACAAACTCTTCGCACTTCACCCTTCCCAGCATGCTTTGCTTTGTTTCCTCGATCCCTGCTGGAATCAACAAGTCTTTAGTGAAACACAATCTCCAGACGCTCAGCTTTACACCGGAGATCAATCATAAAACTACACTTGAAACACATTTGAGGACTTTTGTGGAAGGTGAAAAATTCACATTTGTAGAAAATTGTAAATAAAAAAACATAATTGAACGACTTTTTACGATCTTTCTACCTCAAAATCATGTTCAAGTCAATGTTTTAATTTAATCCTGTCATTATTCGAGATGAAACTGTTTAAAAGGCCGTAACTGATGTTTTCAGTGAATCTCACTATGACCTCGATCATTAGTTTACATCTCTCATGAAACCTGTGTCTGGGTTATTTCTCTCTCGGGTTTCAGGAGAATGATCTGAGTTCAGGCCCTTCCTCCGCCCGCCTGACACTCTTTTGTGATGCTGAACACACACACACGCACACACACACGTCGTTCACACGCCCGCGGGGCGCTGATGTGTGTGAGACTCCACAGGCTCGATCTCAGCGAGTCTCGGATCCAGAAACTGACCAGCGAGTGAAATATCCAAACGCAAATCACATCAAACCTTGTGTTCACAGTTGATTTCAGTAGAGTTTGATGTTAGCATGTAGCTAAATATACAAATCACCGACTGATTACAATAGTTTAATAGTAGTTTTAGCTAAAATGTTCCTTTATTCAAAAAGTTTTTCATTAGCATGTTGCTCAGTTGATTTCAGTAGAGTTTGATGTTAGCATGTAGCTAAATGCACAAATCGCCGACTGATTACATAAAATCACGACAAAATCACATAAAATAACCTGTGTGTGTGTGTGTGTGTGTGTGTGTTTAATGCAGACTAACTCATTTCATCCTGATCAGATTAACTGCCAGCTTTATAATTACTAGCGAGCTAATCTGTGTGTGTGTGTGTGTGTGTGTGTGTGTTTTCTTTGTGAACGAGGGTATTAACCAGCTGACCGAACCCTCCTGAGATCATCAGCATCTCGATGATTAATATTGAGTATAAACACACGAACTAACGAAGGGTCAAAGGTCACGCTTCAGGTTCAGTTGAAAACAACACACTCAACCACCATTAATACACATCAGATCCACTGCTGTGTGTGTGTGTGTGTGTGTGTGTATGTATGTGCATGTGTGTATGTCTGAGAGTGTATGTGTGAGTGTGTGTGTGTATGTGTGTGTGTATATGTATGTGTGTAAGTATATGTGTATGTGTATATATGTGTGTGTATGTGTGTGTGAGAGTATGTGTAAGTGTGTATATGTATATCTGTGTGTGTATATGTGTGAGTGTATGTGTGTGAGAGTATATGTATATGTGTGTGAGCATATGTGTATGTGTATATATGTGTGTGTGTAAGAGTGTATGTGTAAGTGTGTGTATATGTATGTGTTCTGAGAGTATATGTGCATGTGTGTGTGTATATGTGTGTGTATATATGTGCATGTGTGTGTGTGTATATGTGTGTGTGTGTGAGTGTATATGTGTGTATATGTGTGTGTGTATGTGTGTATATGTGTGTGTGTGTGTGTGTGTGTGAGTGTATGTGTAAGTGTGTGTGCATGTGTATGTGTGTGTGTGTGTGTGTGTGTGTGTGTGTGTGTGTGTGAGAGAGTGTATGTGTAAGTGTGTGTATGTGTGTATATGTGTGTGCGTCCAAGCGTCAGGAGCGTCTCTGAACAATAGTGTGGATCTCCATAAGTGGGATGCTGGTGTTCAACAGGCCATCTGCCCGTGTGTTTGTGTCTGACGCGCACACACACACACACACACACACACACACACACACACACACACACACACACACACACACACACACACACACACACACACTCATGAAACGACCTCATTTAAACCAGCGATTGTGCTTTTATGACGTCAGGAAAGAAACTCTCCCAAATCCCCAGCTGACTGCAATCACTCACAGCCTGAACAAAACAGCCGGAGACGCACAATAGAGCGGCTCAGAGAGCTAGCGTTGCCTAGCCTACTGCCTAAACAGAGCGCTAGCCTTTCAGACCGCGAGTGAAACTCTTCACAGAGGCAGAACCAATTATGCAAAACACAGTTTACAACAGATCCTGCTAAGTGCAACGTTATAAGCTTCTAGCTAAAATTTCATTCGCTTAAAAAATTTGACATTAGCATGTTTACAATTGATTTAGTTTGATGTTAGTGGGCAACTCGCCTACAGATTCCAATCATTTATAATATTAGTTTGTTTTCATTAAGCCCAATAACTTGACATTAAAATGTTGTTCACTGTTGATTTCAATAGAGTTTGATGTTAGCATGTAGCTAAATGCACAAATCGCCTTCTGATGACAATAGTTTAATAGTAGTTTGTAGCTAAAAATTTCCTTCATTCCAATAATTTCATTAGCATGTTGCTCACAATTGATTTTAATAGACTTTTATGTTAGCATGTAGCTAGTGATTCCAATAGTTTGATGTTAAAATCTTGCTATGCTAATTCTCAAATAAAACACAAATATTGGGTAAAAGTCCATTTTAAACTAATTTAGCGAAATTTGGCGGTTAGTAACCTTCAGTTAAATGTCTAATCAGGCGGCTCAACAGGTAATCTCTTAGCACAGGCCGCTGATAAGACTATCTGACGTCTTTCAGTGTGTGTGTGTGTGTGTGTGTGTGTGTGTGTGTGTGTGTGTGTGTGTGTGTGTGTGTGTGTGTGTGTGTGTGTGTGTGTGTGTGTGTGTGTGTGTGTGTGTGTGTGTGTGTGTGTGTGTGTGGGAGAAAAACAAGCCCAGACGCATCCAGATAACACACACACCTGCCCACCAAACGACACTGAAACCTCATTACAACAGCATAATAACATCAGACCACAGAGAAACACTCCATTCACAAAAGCTTTATTGTAATAAAAACCGACTTTATGCACAAATGCATTTATAAAAGTGTACATTAAAGCAACTCTGCTTCAAAATAGCTTACAAACTACATCGACTCTGTCTGAAACAGTAACCGTGCTGCTCAGCAGCCCGAGAGAGAATGCTTGACGTGAGTCTCTGCTGGCGTGTCGGCCTGATACCAACCAACATACCACATGCAAAGCATTCTGGGTAAAAATACAGTCATTTCCCCCAAATCCGCACAACTCATTTCATGCCATCATAAGAAGAAGTTATTGCCTGAATATTGCACAGTAAGACTAAAAGAGCCAGGCAGTGACGTTTATTAAGGGAGCGTTGGCGCTGTGGTTAAGGCAGAGGGGATTATGGGAGTTTGTTTATGTGGCGCCACGCTCAATAGCAGCTCCTGTTAGGAATTATTAAAGTCCACAGCATATTTAGGCCTGAAACGCACTGGACGCAAGCATGCGAATGCAAATACGCTGTAAAACAATGTCGCATTCTCAGAGTTGCCACAGGTGGCGCTATAACAAACTTGGTTTTATTGTCGTTTTCTTAGAGTTGCCACAGATGG